>NC_054468.1:122042656-122122656 GCF_017639515.1 Carcharodon carcharias
GAGAGAGAAGGGGAGGGGAGGGGGTGGTGGAGAGAGAAGGGAGGGGAGGTGGAGTGGGGGAGAGAGAAGGGGAGGGGGAGGGGAGGTGGATGGGGGTGAGAGAGAAGGGGATGGGGAGGTGGAGGGGCGGGAGAGAGAAGGGGAGGGGGAGGTGGAGGGGCGGGAGAGAGAAGGGGAGGGGGAGGTGGATGGGCGGGAGAGAGAAGGGAGGGGGAGGTGGAGGGGCGGGAGAGAGAAGGGGAGGGGGAGGTGGAGGGGCGGGAGAGAGAAGGGGAGGGGGAGGTGGAGGTGCGGGAGAGAGAAGGGGAGGGGGAGGTGGAGGGGCGGGAGAGAGAAGGGGAGGGGGAGGTGGAGGGGCGGGAGAGAGAAGGGGAGGTGGAGGGGCGGGAGAGAGAAGGGGAGGGGGAGGTGGAGGGGCGGGAGAGAGAAGGGGAGGGGGAGGTGGAGGGGCGGGAGTGAGAAGGGGAGGGGGAGGTGGAGGGGCGGGAGAGAGAAGGGGAGGGGGAGGTGGAGGGGCGGGAGAGAGAAGGGGAGGGGGAGGTGGAGGGGGGAGAGAGAAGGGGAGGGGATGGTGGAGTGGGGGAGAGAAGGGGAGGGGGAGGGGGTGGTGGAGTGGGGGAGAGAGAAGGGGATGGGGAGGTGGAGTGGGGGAGAGAGAAGGGGAGGGGGAGGGGGTGGTGGAGTGGGGGAGAGAGAAGGGGATGGGGAGGTGCAGTGGGGGAGAGAGAAGGGGAGGGGGAGGTGGAGTGGGGGAGAGAGAAGGGGAGGGGGTGGTGGAGTGGGGGAGAGAGAAGGTGATGGGGAGGTGCAGTGGGGGAAAGAGAAGGGGATGGGGAGGTGGAGTGGGGGAGAGAGAAGGGGAGGGGGAGGTGGAGTGGGGGAGAGAGAAGGGGAGGGGGAGGGGGAGGTGGAGTGGGGGAGAGAGAAGGGGAGGGGGTGGTGGAGTGGGGGAGAGAGAAGGTGATGGGGAGGTGGAGTGGGGGAGAGAGAAGGGGATGGGGAGGTGGAGTGGGGGAGAGAGAAGGGGAGGGGGAGGGGGAGTGGGGGAGAGAGAAGGGGAGGGGGAGGGGGAGTGGGGGAGAGAGAAGGGGAGGAGGAGGTGGAGTGGGGGAGAGAGAAGGGGAGGGGGAGGTGGAGGAGGGGGAGAGAGAAGGGGTGGGGGAGGTGGAGGAGGGAGAGAGAAGAGGGGGGAGAGGGAAGAGGAGGGGGGAGAGAGAAGGGGAGGGGGAGGGGGAGGTGGAGTGGGGGAGAGAGAAGGGGTGGGAGAGAAGGGGAGGGAGAGGTGGAGGGGGGAGAGAGAAGGGGGGAGAGAGATGGGGAGGTGGAGGGGTGAAGAGAGATGGGGAGGTGGAGGTGGGAGAGAGAGAAGGGGAGGGGGAGGGGGAGTGGGAGAGAGAAGGGGAGCGGGGGGAGAGAGAGAAGGGGATCGGGGGAGAGAGAAGGGGAGGAGGGGGGAGAGAAGGGGAGGGGGGGAGGGGGGGGAGAGAGGGGGAGGTGGAGGAGGGGGGAGAGAGAAGGGGAGGTGGAGATGGGGGGGATGGGAGAGAGAAGAGGAGGTGGGGTGGGAGAGAGAAGGGGAGGTGGAGGAGAGAAGGGGAGGTGGAGGAGGTGTGTGGGAGAGAGAAGGGGAGGTGGAGGAGGGGGGTGGGAGAGAGAAGGGGAGGTGGAGGAGGGAGGGTGGGACAGAGAAGGGGAGTTGGGGGGTTAGGGAGAAGGGGTGGAGAGAAGGGGAGGTGGAGGAGGTGTGTGGGAGAGAGAAGGGGAGGTGGAGGAGAGAAGGGGAGGTGGAGGAGGTGTGTGGGAGAGAGAAGGGGAGGTGGAGGAGGGGGGTGGGAGAGAGAAGGGGAGGTGGAGGAGGGGGGGGTGGGACAGAGAAGGGGAGTTGGGGGGGGGAGAAGGGGAGTTGGGGGGGAGAAGGGGAGGTGGAGGAGGTGTGTGGGAGAGAGAAGGGGAGATGGAGGAGAGGTGGTGGGACAGAGAAGGGGAGTTGGGGGGGAGAGAGAAGGGGAGGTGGAGGAGGGGGGGAGAGAGAAGGGGAGGTGGAGGAGGTGTGTGGGAGAGAGAAGGGGAGATGGAGGAGAGGTGGTGGGACAGAGAAGGGGAGTTGGGGGGGAGAGAGAAGGGGAGGTGGAGGAGGGGGGGAGAGAGAGAAGGGGAGGTGGAGGAGGGGGGTGGGAGAGAGAAGGGGAGATGGAGGAGAGGTGGTGGGACAGAGAAGGGGAGTTGGGGGGGAGAGAGAAGGGGAGGTGGAGGAGGTGTGTGGGAGAGAGAAGGGGAGGTGGAGGAGGGGGGTGGGAGAGAGAAGGGGAGATGGAGGAGAGGTGGTGGGACAGAGAAGGGGAGTTGGGGGGAGAGAGAAGGGGAGGTGGAGGAGGGGGGGAGAGAGAAGGGGAGGTGGAGGGGGGGGTGGGAGAGAGAAGGGGAGTGGGGGGGGAGAGAGAAGGGGAGGTGGAGGGGGGAGAGAGAAGGGGAGGTGGAGGGGGGAGAGAGAAGGGGAGGTGGAGGGGGGGAGAGAGATGGGGAGGGGGTGGGAGAGAGAAGGAGAGCGGGGGGAGAGAGAGGGGGAGGGGGGAGAGAGAGGGGGAGGGGGAGATGGGGGGGATGGGAGAGAGAAGAGGAGGTGGGGTTGGAGAGAGAAGGGGAGTTGGAGGAGGGGAGGAGGTGCGGGGAGGTGGTGGTGGAGGTGGGTGGCGGGAGGTTGTGATAAGGTGAGAGGGAGGGAGGAGGGGAAGGAGAGGGAGGGAGGAGGGGAAGGGGAGGGGTTGTGGAGGGTTCGAGTGGCGGGGAGGAGGAGAGGGGTTGGAGAGGGGAGAAGGTGTGTCGGGGAGGAGGGGGCAGAAGGACAGAAGGTGTGTTGGGGGGGAGAAGAGGGGGGCAAGGTAGTGGGGATGGAGGGGAGAGGGAGGGCGCTGAGGCAAAGGGGAGAGGGGAGGAGACAAAGGAGGGGGTGGAGGGGAGTGAGATGGGGGGTGGAGGGGAGCGGAGAGAGTGGGAGGGCAAAGGGGGCGGAGGCAAAGGAGGGGAGGGATGGGATGGGATGGGGTGGGGATGTGGAAAGGTGGGAGGGTAGGGTGGGAAAGGGAGAAGAGGGGTAGAAGGGAGAGTTTAGGGATGGGGAGAGTTAAGGAGTGAGAGGGAGGGAGGGATGGATGTGTGTGGGGGAGGGGGGTGGAGGTAGAGTGGGGGGGGTGCAGGGGCCGTGCCCCCCCATGCCCCCCATTTCACACTGTGTCTTCATTCATGAAACAAAGCAAGTGCCTGGCGCTGACTGGGTCAAATTGTGCCTCTGGTGGCTTCAGTGTTATTCTGAGGATTACTTTTGATGCCCTGTTTTAATCTGGATTTTGACATTGTTTCGTCGCCCTCTTTCTGTGCACTGAATGTTGGAGTGTGGGCGGGGTGTTGCTGTTTATGTTGGGGTGTGTACATTGATGTGAACGTTGGGGTGCGGGTGTTGTCGCTGCGGTTTGGTTGCTGCGCTGTTCAATGAGCTGCAGCTGCTGCAGCCAGTTTCTCGCACACACCCTGTCCCGGCTGCTTGATAAAACAACCGCTTTATTGTCACATGATCGACCATTCATAAATACAGTAACCTTCAGCCCCATTCATGACTACCTGACCCAGTTAGAACTGTAACCAATGGCGATCAGAGCGTCCCATTAATGAGGAAAGGATATAGATGGGTTACTCTCTGTGTCTGCTCGGGTGTCAGTTTCTCTCTGCATTGTAACGACTGGCGGAAGAGGGTTACAAGGCTCTTTACGTTTATTTTAATGCACGTTTTTTCTGTCTTTGTTTAACCGGCGACCTTTTTGAAAGTTTCTCCTAAATACGGGTTGATTTTCAGGAAAAATAATCTTTCTATAATTTAATTTTAAAACGGGCTTTTAAATGCATTTTACACCAGATACATTAATCTGAGCACCAGCATTGCAGTGAGCCTTTTAATGCAAATTGAGGAAGTGAAGAAACTTGCTTTTCTCTTCAAACTTTTCATGTAAAATAACTTGGTGTTGGGCGGAGGGGGCGGATTTTTATTGTTGGAAGTGCTGTATCTTTACTTCATGCGGCCATTCAGGGGGCGCATGATGCTGAGCACATTTAAGATGCTCTCTGAATAGCAAGTATTTCTATTGTGATATCACTAACGCAGTGAAGATAAATTTCAAGAACAAATATTAATTGTATAGAATGTTGCATGGTGCACCAGTTCCATCTTGGATGGCTACAAACCATAGGCAGCTGTGGTGTAAAGTGGGAGTATCAGTATGCATGCTTTACTGGTGCATCTTTTTTGAAAAAGTATGCTTGGCCTGGTAGACTGTCCTTGTTGTATTAGGACATCCAATCCCCTTCTGTAGAATACATCATTCTGGTAGTGTGAGTGGTTCAGGAACTCACTGTGTGACAAGAAGAGTCAGTATGTGACTAGGAACCAAAGGAAACTGAGGTTTTAGTATTGATTCACGCTGTGACTGATGCATGGTCACTTCAGAATTCACGTCTAGAGTCCCCATCAGACAGCAATGTTTTGACACTGCAGAGGTTAGAGTTTCAATTTGAGTTTATTGGTGCCATTGTAGCTCTGATTAATTAGATATTGAGTCCTGGTTTAGCTGTGCCTAATGACGCCCTGCAAAATGTTGGCCATCTTTTTTAAAATGGGGCAAGATGACTCATTTTATTTTAAAAAATGAAGTATGGTTCCTCTATTAAAAATATGAAATGAGGAAGTGGCAGAAAACAAAACCAAAATTAATAATCTATTTATATCTAAGCGAAGGCCAAGCGCCAAACCTTGGTATTGTAATTGCAGGAGTAAATCTCAAAACACTGTCATTTGAGTCATTCTGGAAAATGAGACAATTATAAGATTCAGATGTTTGCTGATGTGAATTTTCAATTCATAACACATGATAACATTCTCTCTACCATTGTTGAGACTTTTTGGATTTTTTAAAGTGTGTATATATTGCATTCTTTTCAGAAAACATAGAACTGGACTTAATCTTGGCTGAAGATTTTATTCCTATTTCATATTTTCTGACTCAGCTTCCACATTGTGTCCATTAACTGCTTAGTCTTGTAGATGTTAAAATTCACATAATACGGCTGCATAATAACTGGTTAAATGCATTGTATTTGCATAACATTTCTATCACTGAAAATGTTGTAATAATTTTGTCTGTGTATAACCCATTGAAACCAGCTTTGCGTGTAAGGGATTTATTCTGTTTTAAATGCAGCCTGTTCATGGCCACTGAATTGCATTTGACAAATCTGTGAAATTTAATGCTGTAATATTTCAACCTCTGAATTCTTGATTTTGCTGGCTGCATGGGTGTCCACAATTGCATTTTAGCACCAAGCAGGTGCAATAGTTTATGGGCAGACTGTAAATTTAGCAGTTTCTTTAATAATGGCTTTTAAGTGGCATGAGACTAAATCTCAATAATGTGGGCACAGCTAGCATTGTGTAATTGTCTCAATAGTTTATATCGAGGCCAGCGCTTTCGTAAAGGTACCAAGAGGATTTAATGAGATTTTAAAAATTGCACTGTTTATTAATTCTCTACAGGTAATAATTACCTGCTGTAATACTCCTGATGTTGAGTGGCTTTACTATTGTAATCAAATGCATGTTTAAAATTTCTGCTTTGGAAATGGATAGATTGGGACAGTATTTAATGCTCACGTGCAGGTTTGAGTCATGCTGAGTGGAGGCATTAGCTTCTTGAGCAGCCTGAGGGAAAATTGATGAGTCCCTGGTGTTTCTGGCAGCTGGCTGCAGGATGGTGTTAGTCATAGTGTGGAAGTTGACTGCATGTTTACACATAGCTTAGGGGTTAGACCCAGGAGGCAATGGGAAAGAGAAGCACATAAAGAAAATTTGCCCACTTACCCTTTTTATATTTAAAAAAAATCACATGGTTTTTTTCATTCCTAAATTTAATCTTTGCCTAACTTTAGTTGTCATAAAATTATTTGCCTCTTTTCAATTGTCCATTTAGGTTGTCACAAAACAGAAAATGTTGGAAATTATCAGGCAATCTCTGGCGAGTGAGAAAGTTACCATTTCACTTCAACTGTGCCTTGCTGAAAACTAATTCAAAGGTCAATTTGTTTTCCTCTGTCAATATTGAAGTAGCTTTGTTTACCTGTTTTTATTATCTGGCTCATTGTATGAAGGGAGAACGCAGTCACGATACTTTTTTCAGTTAAATAGGGAAGAGAAAATATTTTTAAAAAATAACTCCCTGTAAACCGCTCAGTACCCAACAGTGTAAGCAGCTGGCTTGCTGTAGGATATAAACAATTGCGACAACTCTGCTGGCACCTCAGTAATTCCCTGTCTGAGGTTCTTGCTACCTGTTGGGAATTGCCAGGCCTTTATTTGCTGTCATCCCCATGACGCAGTTAATTTAAATGAAAGACTCGCTCTATGTGGCATTAGATGCTTGGCCATGATAACGTCCTACTGCTCAGTACCAGCACTTGGCTGCTTGAGCCTGCTGCAACTCTGATCTTATCCATAATTTAATATTCAAATTGCTTCACATTAACTTCAGGTTAAACATTGCAAAGCATCTTGGTTTTCAAAATCCAGTTCATGTTCATCTTTCTCGAATGGCAATGAAATGGAGAAAGATGCTATATTTTCTCGAGAGTGAAAGCCTGTTGTGAATGTTTGTATTTCCTTTTCTGTAGTTAGTTTAACTCTGGGAGTGGGGTTTTTGAAGCGTCTGTATCTATGCACATCCTTTACAATAGAAGGTTATAAATTAGTGTTAACTTTTTTAGCGAAGTGTACAAATGTAGCTTGTGTATGACTGGGTGTATAGGGAGGAAACTGGACATGTCCTAGACTTCATGGAGTCCAACTATTACAGGACATGTACATGGATTGACCGGGGGAGAGTGAGAATTTCGAAGCCAAAGCTGGATTGCACCAAGGATTGGCACTGGGCCCCTTCCTCTTCCTTACTGTCACAGATGTTCTAACTGAGCAAGCGAGACAGGAAGTGCTATGATCAATGATGTTTGCAGATGACATTCAGCTGTGTGGTGGGGATGATGAGGACACAACCGAGTATCTGGAGAAAAGCACTGAAAGACAGGGATATGAAGGTAAGTAGACCAAAAGACCCAATTTATGGACTGTCGGCTTGAATTGAGGGAAGAGGATCAGAGTGAAGGTGTAAAGATTATGGGTGAAGTCTTGGAAAAAGTGAATAGTTTCAAGTATCTGGGAGTCAATGGTGACAGAAGATGGAAGTATGGAAATTAAGCAATGGATTATCTCTGGCTGGAGTAACTGGAAGGAGTGCAGTGGAGTGTTGTGATAGAAAAGTATTGCTGAAACTGAAAGGAAGAATCTACAAGACAGTTGTGAGACCAGCCTTGTTATATAGTGCGGAAACCCAGGCAACATCAAGAAGAGAGGAACAATGTGTGGATACTCATGAGATGTGGATGCTGAGATGGGTGTGTGGAGAAATGAGAAAGGACAAGATCAGGAATCAGCACATCAGGGACTCCGTGAAGATTGTGGGAGCATCGAAGAAAGTAGCTGAGAAGAGATTGAAACTGCCTGTTACAGAGAGAGGGGGAATGTGGTGAAGTGAGGGATGGAGATGGGACTGTCAGGAAGAAGAAGAGGAAGGCCTAAGACCAGAAGGAAAGATGTGATGATGAGAGACATAATCACAGTGGGATTGGAAGAGGAATGAGTGACTGAAGGAGGACATGGAGAAGAGTGATCAATCAGCATTGGGGCAATCCCAATGGGAGAAGGTGAATGAAGTAAAACATAGCTTGTCATATTTTTTTCCTGAAGCAGTAAATGACTAATGATGGTCCAGAGTTTAAGCCAGATTCTGGAAGCTTTCGTCAACAACATATTGACATGGGTCAATCAGATTATATTTGTCATTGATCTCTTTCCGCACCCCCCCCCCCCCCCCCCCACCCCCCCCCCCCCCCCCCCCCCCCCCCCCCCCCCCCCCCCCCCCCCCCCCCCCCCCCCCCCCCCCCCCCCCCCCCCCCCCCCCCCCCCCCCCCCCCCCGAATTTGGATTATTGAAAAATGCTTTTCGTCAAACTAGATCAATGTACTTTAAGGCAAAGTATACATACCAAAGTAGCATTTAGTCTAGTGCTAAACTAATTTAATTTTCCAAGCCCTAATACATGCTTATTCATGCTGCAGTTTGACAGGATAAGAGAAGCAGGTATTTAGGTTGTAGCGAAAGAAACCTACGTCAACAAATAGCATAACAAACTTTCAAAAAGGAATTGGATATACAATGGAAAAGAAAACAATTACAGGGCTAAGGAGAAAAAAAATCTCACGGTACTGGTACTAATTGGATAAATCTCCCAAAGAGTTCAGTTCTTGCAGCACAGCAGGAGGCCATTTGGCCCATTGTGTCTGGCCTGTTAACCAAATTCTTAGTTATTTTTGCAAATGTTTAAGTGATATTATCTAAAAAGGATGTTGTGATTGCTGTGTGGTGACAGTAAAAACATTTAATGAATCTTCAGCCCTTCCCCGTTCACATTCCAGCAACGGTTTGAGACTTTGGAGAAGTGTTTCTCTAACTATTAAATAGAGACAGGAGTGAGTAAGTCGGTGTGGTGATAAAATAGACATACGCTGTGTTGGATTGTGGCTCACATTGCTTGATTTTCTTTGGTTTGGTATTGGTTACAGGTTGCCTATTTTGTTTTCTCAGATTCATGCCTGTGAGATTTTGGAGGAAAACCCCAGAGATTTTCTCTACAACTTGTCTGACGAATTACTCTTGCGTCATAACATTTGTGAAACTTGTTCTAAGGAAATCTCTTATGGTTATAGTTTTTCACATCATGATTTATTTATCCCTAATTAATATTGTAGAATTCCATTGAATGTTTTCTCAGGAATTTTTTTTACTCTAATGTGCCATTTTACCTGTGCTTTGAGGTATTGAAGTTCGCAGTAAATGCTGCTAGGCTATAGGAACATGGAAGTTGCTAGGCAATGTAGGATACAGGTCTATCTAAAAACAAAAAAACTGCGGATGCTGGAAATCCAAAACAAAAACAGTCATGAGGACTCGAAACGTCAAATCTTTTCTTCTCCGCCGCTGCTGCCAGATCTGCTGAGTTTTTCCAGGTAATTCTGTTTTTGTTTTACAGGTCTATCTAGTTCACTCTACCATCCTGGTGGTCGCACGATATAGTGGCAATGGAGTTGCTGCCACATCACAGTGATCGTTTTCTATCAATGAGTCTACAACAGACCCAGACATGAGGTGAGGAAAACCACAATGGCGGAGAGATTTGGGAACCATAGGTCCGAAATCACCTGTTCCTCCCTCGCACGCTCCACTCTCCAGGTCATGTCGCCATTTACTCAAATCCTGTATCCCAAATTTTCTCAGAAATAAATTATATAATTTGGACTTGAATGAATCAACGCTATCCTGCTACCACTATCTGCCTAGGGAGCCTGTTCCACACAATCGGAATATCTGCTCACTGAAATGTTTTCACAGATTAGTTTTGATATCCTCCTCCCTCCTTTCAAATACAAGCCATTTCCACTTGTCCTGCAGTTCTGGACAAGGTGAAACAACTTGACATGGTCAACGTTATCTAGTTCCTTTTCAAGCCCTAAAAACAGAAATCTGATCACTTCCTCTCATCCCATGGGAGAGTTATTTTCTCTTGTTTTATTTTGTGACCTTCAATCTGCCACATATTTTCCTGAGCCACTAAACTTACAATTTCATCAACCTACTCATGTTGACTCTCAACATTTAGATTTTAAACCTGGTCCAGTCAATGAACTGAACGCAAACAATGCTGCACGTTACCGAGGAGTGTCCCTTCTACAGACTAGGTGTGGACTAATCACCTTAAACTCAGCAAATGAGGCTATCACTTGGCTTCAGAGATTTACATTGGCTAAATAAATAAAAGTCAAACAATACGTCTGTGACACAATAATTGTGGCTGGGAGGAGAGTGTGAATACTAAACAAAAACAGAATTACCTGGAAAGACTCAGCAGGTCTGGCAGCATCGGCGGAGAAGAAAAGAGTTGATGTTTCGAGTCCTCGTGACCCTTCAACAGAACTTGAGTTTGAGTCCAAGAAAGAGTTGAAATATAAGCTGGTTTAAGGTGTGTGTGTGGGGGGCGGAGAGATAGAGAGAGAGGTAGAGGGGGGGGGTGTGGTTGTAGGGACAAACAAGCAGTGATAGAAGCAGATCATCAAAAGATATCAACGACAATAGTACAATAGAACACATAGGTGTTAAAGTTGGTGATATTATCTAAACGAATGTGCTAATTAAGAATGGATGGTAGGGCACTCAAGGTATAGCTCTAGTGGGGGGTTTTTTATTATTTTTTTAAATAATGGAAATAGGTGGGAAAAGGAAAATCTTTATAATTTATTGGAAAAAAAAAGGAAGGGGGAAACAGAAAGGGGGTGGGGATGGGGGAGGGAGCTCACGACCTAAAGTTGTTGAATTCAATATTCAGTCCGGAAGTCTGTAAAGTGCCTAGTCGGAAGATGAGGTGTTGTTCCTCCAGTTTGCGTTGGGCTTCACTGGAACAATGCAGCAAGCCAAGGACAGACATGTGGGCAAGAGAGCAGGGTGGAGTGTTAAAATGGCAAGCGACAGGGAGGTTTGGCTCATTCTTGCGGACAGATCGCAGGTGTTCTGCAAAGCGGTCGCCCAGTTTACGTTTGGTTTCTCCAATGTAGAGGAGACCACATTGGGAGCAACGAATGCAGTAGACTAAGTTGGGGGAAATGCAAGTGAAATGCTGCTTCACTTGAAAGGAGTGTTTGGGTCCGTGGACGGTGAGGAGAGAGAAAGTGAAGGGGCAGGTGTTGCATCTTTTGCGTGGGCATGGGGTGGTGCCATAGGAGGGGGTTGAGGAGTAGGGGGTGATGGAGGAGTGGACCAGGGTGTCCCGGAGGGAGCGATCCCTACGGAATGCCGATAAGGGGGGGTGAAGGGAAGATGTGTTTGGTGGTGGCATCATGCTGGAGTTGGCGGAAATGGCGGAGGATGATCCTTTGAATGCGGAGGCTGGTGGGGTGATAAGTGAGGACAAGGGGGACCCTATCATGTTTCTGGGAGGGAGGAGAAGGTGTGAGGGCGGATGTGTGGGAGATGGGCCGGACACGGTTGAGGGCCCTGTCAACGACTGTGGGTGGAAAACCTCGGTTAAGGAAGAAGGAGGACATGTCAGAGGAACTGTTTTTGAAGGTAGCATCATCGGAACAGATGCAACGGAGGCAAAGGAACTGAGAGAATGGGATGGAGTCCTTACAGGAAGCGGGGTGTGAGGAGCTGTAGTCGAGATAGCTGTGGGAGTCGGTGGGTTTGTAATGGATATTGGTGGACAGTCTATCACCAGAGATTGAGACAGAGAGGTCAAGGAAGGGAAGGGAAGTGTCAGAGATGGACCACGTGAAAATGATGGAGGGGTGGAGATTGGAAGCAAAATTAATAAATTTTTCCAAGTCCCGACGAGAGCATGAAGCGGCACCGAAGTAATCATCGATGTACTGGAGAAAGAGTTGTGGAAGGGGGCCGGAGTAGGACTGCAACAAGGAATGTTCCACATACCCCATAAAGAGACAGGCATAGCTGGGGCCCATGCGGGTACCCATAGCCACACCTTTTATTTGGAGGAAGTGAGAGGAGTTGAAGGAGAAATTGTTCAGTGTGAGAACAAGTTCAGCCAGACGGAGGAGAGTAGTGGTGGATGGGGATTGTTCGGGCCTCTGTTTGAGGAAGAAGCTAAGGGCCCTCAGACCATCCTGGTGGGGGATGGAGGTGTAGAGGGATTGGACGTCCATGGTGAAGAGGAAGCGGTTGGGGCCAGGGAACTGGAAATTGTTGATGTGACGTAAGGTGTCAGAGGAATCACGGATGTAGGTGGGAAGGGACTGGACAAGGGAAGAGAGAAGGGAGTCAAGATAACGAGAAATGAGTTCTGTGGGGCAGGAGCAAGCTGAGACGATCGGTCTACCGGGGCAGTTCTGTTTGTGGATTTTGGGTAGGAGATAGAAGCGGGCCGTCCGAGGTTGGGCGACTATCAGGTTGGAAGCTGTGGGAGGGAGATCCCCAGAGGAGATGAGGTCAGTGACAGTCCTGGAAACAATGGCTTGATGTTCAGTGGTGGGGTCATGGTCCAGGGAGAGGTAGGAGGAAGTGTCTGCGAGTTGACGCTCAGCCTCCGCGAGGTAGAGGTCAGTGCGCCAGACAACAACAGCACCACCCTTGTCAGCGGGTTTGATGACAATGTCAGGGTTGGACCTGAGAGAATGGAGTGCAGTAAGTTCAGAGAGAGACAGGTTAGAATGGGTGAGAGGAGCAGAGAAATTGAGACGACTAATGTCGCGCCGACAGTTCTCAATGAAAAGATCGAGAGAAGGTAAGAATCCAGAGGGAGGGGTCCAGGTGGAATGAGAATATTGGAGATGGGTAAAAGGATCCGTTGAACTGGGAGAGGACTCCTGCCCAAAGAAGTGAGCCCGGAGACGAAGACGGCGGAAGAAGAGTTCAGTATCATGCTGAGCCCGAAATTCATTGAGGTGAGGGCGTAAGGGTATGAAACTAAGTCCTTTGCTGAGCACTGAACGTTCAGCATCGGAGAGGGGAAGGTCAGGGGGTATAGTGAATACACGGCTGGGGTTGGGATTGGAAGAAAGGGTGGGGACGGAGGGCCAGGCAGAGGTGGAGTGTCCTAGATGGGTGTTGGTGTCGATGAGTTGTTGGAGCTTGCGTTCCTTAGCACTTGAGAGAAAGAGAAAAAGTTTCTTGTTGAGGCGTCGGATGAGCCGAAGGATAAAATGAAACTGGGGGCACGCGCAGCTTTGAAAAAGGGTATGGCGGTGCTGCTGGAGGGAGAGGTCGAGTGTGTTCATATGGCGGCGCATGGCACTGAGTGTGGATTTCAGAATGTGACGGGAACAGCAGTCCGAGAAACGTTTTATGTCCCGGAGATACCTGTAATCCTGGGTGGGTTCGAAACGAGGGGTGGAATTTCAGTTGAAATCCACGTGGGGTAAGTCGGAGACGGAGACAGTCACTGAGAAAGGAGATATGACTGTGAAAGCAGGTTTTAGTAAACACCTTGTCAAACACCAGGAGGGAAATGGAAAGCAAGGAAGGTGAGCAAGGCAACAGAGAGATACGGAAATCTTGTCGCAGAGAGGAACAGAACTTCTTCAAGGAGGTAGGCATTTCTTGAAGAGCAGTGGCAGTCAATTAAACACAGAGATAAAAACAAAAAAACTGCGGATGCTGGAAACCCCAAACAAAAACAGAATTACCTGGAAAAACTCAGCAGGTCTGGCAGCATCGGCGGAGAAGAAAAGAGTTGACGTTTCGAGTCCTCATGACCCTTCAACAGAACTTGAGTTCGAGTCCAAGAAAGAGTTGAAATATAAGCTGGTTTAAGGTGTGTGTGGGGGGCGGAGAGATAGAGAGAGAGAGGTGGGGGGGGGGTGTGGTTGTAGGGACAAACAAGCAGTGATAGAAGCAGATCATCAAAAGATGTCAACGACAATCGTACAATAGAACACATAGGTGTTAAAGTTGGTGATATTATCTAAACAAATGTGCTAATTAAGAATGGATGGTAGGGCACTCAAGGTATAGCTCTAGTGGGGGGTTTTTTATTATTTTTTTAAATAATGGAAATAGGTGGGAAAAGGAAAATCTTTATAATTTATTGGAAAAAAAAAGGAAGGGGGAAACAGAAAGGGGGTGGGGATGGGGGAGGGAGCTCACGACCTAAAGTTGTTGAATTCAGTATTCAGTCCGGAAGGCTGTAAAGTGCCTAGTCGGAAGATGAGGTGTTGTTCCTCCAGTTTGCGTTGGGCTTCACTGGAACAATGCAGCAAGCCAAGGACAGACATGTGGGCAAGAGAGCAGGGTGGAGTGTTAAAATGGCAAGCGACAGGAAGGTTTGGGTCATTCTTGCGGACAGATCGCAGGTGTTCTGCAAAGCGGTCGCCCAGTTTACGTTTGGTCTCTCCAATGTAGAGGAGAGTGTGAATACTGCCTGGAGAGCAGAAACCAGGGCTAAATGTGGGAATGGATGAATATCAGGAAATTTGTTTGTATTCCTTGGAGAACATGAAGCAATGCTGCCGAATTACTTTTCAGGACATTGAACCAACAGAGTCCATAATAGGGTGGATTGTAGTCTAACTGACCGTTTCTCATTCCATATTTTCTTAAATCTTGTTGGACGCCGAAATTTATCTTTACCGGGTCAGTTTTGAGAAGGCAAGCTGGGACACACCACTTCCTGTCACACAAATAAAAAATCAAGGTTTTTTTAATTTATTTTTATATATATATATATTTATATATATATTATATAGTTTTAGACCGCTTCTGATGCGAGCATTTTTTTGCTTCTCTGTGTTTGCATTGACGGACAAGCCTTAACCACTTCTGTTGGATTTGAGTGCCTGGTGCTAACCAGTTTAGGCCATTTTAACTAACCCACTTTCTAACATATAAAAAGGTTTCATTGTGGAAGCGTTCTGGGTAATTGTCTAATGTTAATTGTACAGAGCTGGAAAGGCTGAACCACAGGTTGTGTTGGGTGGTTTATTTACACAAGGAGCTTTACTTCATTATAAATGTGCCAAAATTGATATGGCTATGGTACACAAAATCCGAAAGCGCTTGGGCGCTCCCAACATTTGCCCTTTTGAATTTTAACTCTGGTGTGGAGGCAAGTTTAAAGATGTTGACTTTAAAAATAAGTAAATATAGAATGTTATCCAGAAGTCATCAGAGTGGATGAGTCACCTACGTTTTCGTGGTGTAAGATATATTCATTACTGCTCTGCTTAAAGGCAATTAAGTAGCACTTCCTAAATATTTGCATTGTAGTTGCATTTTCAGGGTATCTGATGCATGGTTGATTTGACTGGTACTGTTTCTAGTGTTTCTGCTTCAGTTGCATTGCCCAGATTTTGAATTCTGTGTCATGGCCGTAGAAGCTTATAGAGTTGCAATCATGATTCATTGTTAAGATTTTGTGATGGGATGAAGTATTTTGTGTGTTTCTTTTTTAATGTTTGAAGTGATAAAATGGAAAGGCTCAACTGTAGCAACCAAATTCTCTGATTATCACTGTGTTTACAGCATTCCTTTCTGGGGGGTGCTAGAAGTCCTATACATACACATGAATGATTACATTTCTCTATGAAAGTGAGAAATGGCTTGCATTTCTGTAGCATTTTTCACAACCACCGTATGTCCCAAAATACTTTACAGCCAATTAAGTACTATTTGAAGTGTAGTCACCGTTGTTATGTTGGAAATGTGGTAGCCAATTTGTGCACAGGAAGTTCCCAATGTGATCGTGGCCAGATAATCTGATTTTGTGATGTTGATTTGAGAGATAAATATTGGCTAGGACACCAGGGATAATTCCCCTGTTCGTCATCGAAAAAGTGCCATGGGACTTTTATGTTCATCTGAGAGGACCTCAGTTTAATGTTCACCTCAAAGGATCTCAGTTTAACATTCCGTCCAAAAGGTGGCACCTCCAACAGTGCAGCACTCCCTCAGTACTGCAATGGAGTGTCAGCCTTGATTTTTGTGCTCAAGTCTCTCAAGTGAGATTTGAACCCATAACCTTCTGACTGAGATGCAAGAATGTTACCCACTCAGCTATGACTGACACCTGGAAACTGTGTAGGAGTTTCTTTTATATGAGATGTGTGCTATAGGAGCAATGTATGGGTTAACACTTGAACTTCCCTGTTCATAAATAAGCTAATATAGAGCTTGAACACCAGAACAGACTATATGAGGTGAATGGTCTTTTTCTGGGCTGTAGGCTGTAGAATTTTGTAAGAAGGATTTCTGTTATTGGAAAATATCCCAGCTAAATTGCATATCTCTATCATGGTTAGCTCCATTAACTGTCTTGTGTGGATATAATTTTTTATTTTCATAATGGTGTGCTGTAGTCATTAATTAGATAGCAATTTGATGTTTAATTGTATTTGGGTGGTTGGCATTAATTGAGGATTCACCATCAAGATCGGATCAGCCCTGGTGTTATTGAATGGTGGAGCAGGCCAGAGGGCTGTATGGCCTACACCTCCTATTTCCTATGTTTTATTCTCATTAATATATTTAGGAGCAAACTGAAACTCTGGTTGTTAGTTGGAGGTGCATGATATATATGTCTCCATGCCCTGGCTATCTGGGTTCTTAGACTAGGACCAGCGTTTGAAATTAACTGTGGCAGGATAGGATCAGAATTTACTCAGTTAACTTGTTAAATAGGGAAAATATGGCTGGTGTTAGGAACAATGTACAGCATTATATATTGTATTTGCATGTTAAGGTGAAACCTGGTTTTGGTTTCATTTAGAGGTTCTTGTGAGCTGGGTGCTGGGAAGTCTTGGGCCCGGTTTGTATACAAGTATTTTTAATTAAGTTTTACAGCTGTTGAAGTGAAGAGATAGGGTACCAAGGAGTTAGTAGCTTAATGAAGTTTTAAAAAATAGTAGGAAAAACTGTGCTGTTGCCTAGCAACAGGGGTCCAGAGACAGGGAGACTCAGAAGGGCGGTTAGTTAGTGTGTGTATACCAGAGTGTACAGCTCTACCTGTCTCTCTTTCGCCCCCCACCCACCTTAAAGCAGCTTATATTTCACCTCTTTTCTATTTTTCTTTAGTTCTGTTGAAGAGTCATACGGACTCGAAATGTTAACTGTGTTCCTCTCCGTAGATGCTGTCAGACCTGCTGAGTTTTTCCAGGTATTTTTATTTTTGTTTTAGGCAGAAGATCTGATCTCTGTAATAAATCCTGAAAATCTGTTGGGGAACTGAGTTTAGGGAACACGTGTTTGCTTTAAGGTTGAAGTAATAGCGAGTTTAGATTACAGTTTTTGAGTGTCTTAGGGAGAGATACCAGCTGGACAAAAGTGTCTAGTAAATGCTTAAAGTCCACCAGAAGAAAACTGTTTGGAACTGAGCTAACCCAAGCAAGACACCTTGGTGTTGAGATAGTGGTAAATCTTCACCGGGGTTTTGGGTCTGTAAGGCTTGCTGGGATAAGAGGAATAGTGTGAGTTTGAATTAGTTTCTGGTATCTATTTTGAAATCTTTCCGACCTTTTTGTCTGGTGTAACATAGTTCATTTTTTTTCTTGAATAATAAATGTTTTATTCTTTGTGTTAAAGTATACTGGCAGACTCTTGTGAATATGTTCAGTAACTGACCTCCATGGTTTCTGAAAAAAACCACAAGGTTAGGATCCACCAGGACAGGTTTCACTCTGGGATCTGACTTGTCCAGTATTAACATCAGCTGGGGTCGTAACCGGTGGTTTGCGCTGTGACATTGGAAAGAATAATGGCTGGTCTTTCAAAGCATTTTGCAGGGAATTGTGGGATCTTAGAATGGTTACAACACAGAAGGGGGGTCGTTCAGCCTATCGAGTTCACGATGGACCTCTGGAAGAACAAGTCGCCTAGTCCACACTCTCCTGCCGTCTCGTTCCCCCTTGCCCAGCAAATTATTTTACTTCAATCCAATTCTCTTTTGAATGCCATGATTGTGCCTGTCTCCACCACACTCTCGGGCAATGCACTCCAGATCCTCATCCTCATCCTCATCGCTCACTGTGCAAAACCAAAAAGTTTCACCTCTTGTCACCATTGCTTCTTTTGCCAGTTACCTTAAATCTGCACCCTCTGATCTTGACCCCTCCACCAATGGACCATTTCTCCCTTATCTGCTCTGCCTAGACCCCTCATGATCTCAAACCCCTCTATCAAATCACCTCTTAATCTTAAAAAATTAAAAGCAAAGTACTGCGGATGGTGGAATTCTGAAATACTCAGGTCTGGCATCGTCTGTAGAGAGAGAAACAGAGTTAACCTTTCAGATCAAGGTTTCTGTTTTTACTCTTCCTAATCTTCCCCTCTCCAAGGAGAAACAGCCCCCGCTTCTCCAATCTATCCACATAACTGAAATCCTCCTCCCTGGAGCCATTCTCGTGAACCTTTTCTGCGTTCTCTTTGAAGCCTTCACATCCTTCCTAAAGTGTGGCGCCCAGCAATGGACATAATACTCTAGTTGAGGCCAAACCAGTGTTTACACAGGTTAATCCTTGCTTTTGTACTCCTATGTTCCTATTTATAAAGCCCAGGATCCCATTTGCTTTATTAACCGCTCTCTCAGCCTGTCCTGCCATCTTCAGTGATTTGTGCTCATGCACAGCGCTAGCTAAAGTGAACTGGCAAATGAGGTTAAGGGATAGGTCAATAGAGATCCAGTGGCAAACATTTAAAGAGATATTTCAGAATACACTGCATAGGTACATTCCAATGAGAAAGATAAGTTCCAAGGGGAGGATCTACTGTATGTGGTGAACTAAAAAGACTGTATTAAACTTGAAGGAAAAACATGTAATTGCACAAAGATGGGTGGCAGGTCAGAAGGTTGGACAGAATATAAAGAACAGCAAAGAATGACAAAGAGATTAATAAGGACGGAAGAATGAGAGTATGAGAGAAAGCTAGCTAGTCATATAAGGATGGACAGTAAGAGTTTCTATCAATATTTAAATAAGAAAAGAGTTCACAAAGTGAGAGTTGGTCCTATAGAGAGTGCGTCTGGGGAACTGATAATGGAAAATAAGGAGATGGCAGATGAACAGGTATTTTGCATCAGTCTTCACTATAGAGGATACAAGTAACATCCCAGAAATAGCAAGGGAGTGAGGAACTCGGGGAAAATTACAACCACCAGGGAAGTGGTACTGAGCAAATTGTTGGAGCTGTGGGCTGACAAGTCCCCAGGTCCAGATGGACTTCATCCTAGGGTCTTGAAAGAATTGGCTAGTGAAATAATTAATGCATTGGCTTTAATTTTCCAAAATTCCCTCGATTTGGGGACGGTTCCATTAGGTAGGAAAATAGCAACTTCAAAAAGGGGTAGAGACAGAAAGCAGTAAACTATAGCCAGTTAAGCCAGTTAGCTTAACTTCTGTCACAGGGAAAATGTAAGCCATTATTAAAGATATTATAACAGGGCACTTAGAAAAATTCAAGGCAATCAGGCAGAGTCAGCATGGTTTTGTGAAAGGGAAGTCATGTTTAACCAATGTATTGGAGTTCTTTGAAGAAGCAGCTTGTTCTGTGGATAAAGGGGAACAGTTAGATATACTGTACTTAGATTTCCAGAACGCATTTGATAAGATGCCACATCAAAAGTTATTGCGGAAAATTAAAGCAGCATGGGGTAACATATTGGCATGGATAGAAGATTGGCTATCGAACAGGAAACAGATGGTAGGCATAAGTGGGTCTTTTTCCGGTTGGCAGGATGTAACAAGTGGTATGCCACAGGGATCAGTGCTGGGGCCTCAACTTTTGACAACTTATATAAATGACTTGGATGAAGGGAACGAAGATATGGTTGCTAAATTTGCTGACGATACAAAGGTAGGTGGAAAAGTGAGTTGTGAAGAGAACATAAGGCTACAAAGGGACATGGGTTAAGTGAGTGGGCAAAGATCTGGCAAATGGAGTATAATATAGGAAAATCTGACATTGTCCATTTTGGCAGGAAGAATAAAAAGGAAGCTTCTTATCTAAATGGTGCAAGATTGCAGAGCTCTGAGATCAGAGGGACCTGGGTGTCCTAGTGCATGAATTACATAAGGCTAGTATGCAGGTACAGCAAGTAATTAGGAAAGCTAATAGAATATTATTGTTTATTGTGAGGGAAATTAATTACAAAAGTAGGGAGGTTATACTTCAGTTGTACAGGGCATTGGTGAGACCACATCTGGAGTGTTGTGTACAGTATTGGTCACTTTATTTAAAGAAAGATGTAAATGCATTAGAAGCAGTTTACTAGGCTAATGCCTAGAATGGGTGGGTTGTTTCCTCTTGTTGGAGAATCTAGAACTAGGGGTCACTGTTTAAAATAAGGGGTCGCTCATTTAAAACGGAGATGAGAAATTGTTTCTCAGAGGGTCGTGAGTCTTTGGAACACTCTTACTCAAAGGCAGTGGAAGCAGAGTCTTTGAATATTTTAAAGGCTGAGGTAGATAGACTCTTGATTAACAAGGGGGTGAAAGGTTATTGGGGGGAGGCAGGAATGTGGAGCTGAGGTTACATTCAGATCAGCTATGATCTTATTGAATGGCGCACCAGGCTCGAGGGGCCGAGTGCCTAATCCTCCTAATTCATATGTACCCCTAGGTCCCTCTGCCCTGCACTGCCTTTAATTTTCATCATATTGTAATATCAGCAGCAACTTGTATTTGTATAGCAACTTCAACCTAATAAAGCATCCCAAGGCACTTCTCAAGTGATTATCAAACAAAATTTAATAATGAGCCACATAAGGAGATATTAGGCCATGTGACCAAAAACTTGGACAAAGAGGCAGGTTTTAAGGAGCATCTTAAAGGAGGAACGGCTTCCCTAGCTGCCCTTGAGAAGGTGGTGGTGAGCTGCCTTCTTGAACCACTGCAGTCCATGTGGTGTAGGTACACCCACAGTGCTGTTAGGGAGGGAGTTTCAGGATTTTGACCCAGCGACAATGAAAGAACAGTAATGTATTTCCAAGTAAGGTGGAGAGGCTTCCAGAGCTCAAGGTCTAGACAGCTGAAGGCATGGCTGTTTACAGAGGGACAGTGGAAATTGGCAATGCACTGGAGGCCGGAGTTGGAGGAG
The DNA here is from genome assembly GCF_017639515.1 of Carcharodon carcharias. Taxonomy (NCBI): domain Eukaryota; kingdom Metazoa; phylum Chordata; class Chondrichthyes; order Lamniformes; family Lamnidae; genus Carcharodon; species Carcharodon carcharias. The sequence continues at coordinate 122,063,397 of NC_054468.1, forward strand.
TACAATGATCTCTGAGGATCGTAGAACTGGAGCAAACTAGAAATAAAGGGGGGGTGTGGCCATGGCAGAATTTGAAAGTGAGAATTTTAAATTGGATATGTTGCTGCACTGAGGGCCAGTGTCAAGTCAATTAGAACACAGGCAATGGGTAAACGTGACTTGATAAGATTTGCTGAGTTGAAGTTTACAGAAGGTAGAAATGGGAGACTGACCAGAAAAACTTTAGAATAGTCAACTCTGGAGGTAACAGAGGGGTGGGTGAGCGTTTCAGCAGCCAATAAGCAGGGACAGAGCCATGCAATGACACTGAAGTGGGCAGGTATCGTAATGAATGAATATTGTGACCCAGTTTCTGATAAAGCTGATCTGAATTTGCAGGCTGCTTTTTTTAATTCATTCACGGGATGTGGATGTCGCTGGCTGGGCCAGCATTTATTGCCCATCCCTAATTGCCCTTGAGAAGGTAGTGGTGAGCTGCCTTCTTGAACTGCTGCAGTCCTTGTGGTGTAGTTACACCCACAGTGCTGTTATGAAGGGAGTTCCAGGATTTTGACCCAGCGACAGTGAAAGAATGGCAATATATTTCCAAGTAAGGATGGTGAGTGACTTGGAGGGGAACTAACAGGTGGTGGTGTTCTTTCTGCTGCCCTTGTCCTTCTAGATGGTAGTGGTTATGGGTTTGGAAGGTGCTGTTGAAGGAGCCTTGGTGAATTCCTGCAGTGCATCTTGTAGATGGTACACTGCTGCTACTGTGCGTTGGTTGTGGAAGGAATGAATATTTATGGATAGGGTGCCAATTAAGCGGGCTGCTTTGTCCTGGACAGTGTCAAGCTTCTCGAGTGTTGTGGGAGCTGCGCTCATCCAGGCAAGTGGGGAGTATTCCATCACATTCCTGACTTGTGCCTTGTAGATGGTGGATAGGCTTTGGGGAATCAGGAAGTGAGTTACTTGTTGCACAATTCCTAGCCTCTGCCCCGCTCTTAAAGCCGCAATATATATATATGGCCTTTATAAGCTTTAAATCTTTCAGATGCTAATATTGTCCCAAGAAGGGCTTAGAGGCAAATTTTCAAAAGAAAACATTGATGTTCTTTAATAAAAACAAAAAAACTGCGGATGCTGGAAATCCAAAACAAAAACAGAATTACCTGGAAAAACTCAGCAGGTCTGGCAGCATCTAAGTTCTGTCGAAGGGTCATGAGGACTCGAAACGTCAACTCTTTTCTTCTCTGCCAATGCTGCCAGACCTGAGTTTTTCCAGGTAATTCTGTTTTTATTATTGATGTTCTTTATCTTGTTTGAGTTCATACAAGTAGTCACATTTGCAAATTATGTTCAAAGACGTTGAATTGGAAGAGGCGACATTTGCGAATGAGTTAGTCAAGATATTTGTTGAATTGTTCACTGGATGACAGCATAGTTGAAATCTAGGTGTCCAATGGAGTCCATGCTCAATGTCCCCAACCACGGAACAATTGGAAAATAATTGCCTAGTGAAAAGAACTACAAACCTCTGGCCGAACCTAAATAAGACCTTAAGACTTAGAAGCAGAAATGGCCCATCCAGTCTGCTCTGCCATTCAATGAGATCATGGCCGATCTGAGATCATGGCTGTTCTTTGTTCAGTTCTGAACACCAAAGTGCAGGAAGAAATACAAGCATGGGGACAGGGGACAGTACAGAGAGGGTCTCTAGGCTGATCCTCTAATATAGAGGATTATCAGGGAAGACTGTCGAAACATGAGATTTTCTGTCTGGGGAGGAGGCATCCATGGCTGCTGATTTTGTTGTGGGAAATTGCAAGTACTTAAGGAATACCTTCAATCTTAAAACTGCAAGAGTAGACCGAGGGGACAGGTTCAAATAAATAAAAAGTAATGTTGCGACTAATTGCAGGGAATGCTCCACATAGCGATCAATGCCGTGAATGGATTTTCTGAGAATTGAGATGAAAACCCTGCAGTTATCCAGAATGTAAGTAATTGGCCCTGAAGTGGTAACGGTGGGTCTTTTCTGAATGGAGCAACTAGCAGAGCTGTTCAAACTTCTTCATTTAACCATCGAGTGATCTTAAATCTTATTCATGAAATATTAGTGGCTACTCAGAGATGCCTATTTACATTCTCCAGTTCAGGAGTTCCTCGAGTTTGCCTTTAGGGGTCCATTAGGTCTATTGGGATTCCTGCACTGTAACGTTTAAATGCTGCCATTAATTTGATTATGTTTGAAGCAGCACATATTTGAACACTTGGATTTTTCCCCAAATAAGGACGCAATACTGAAACGAAAAGGAAATAACTTGCATTTATATAGCGCCTTTCACAACCTCAGGCCATCCCAACACACTTTGCAGTCCATGAAGTACTTTTCAAGAGTAGTCACTGTTGTAATGCGGGAAACATGGCAGCCAATTTCCACACAGCAAGATCCCATACACAGCAATGTGACTACCAACCAGATAACCTGTTTTAGTGAAGGTGTTTAAGTGACAAATATTGGCCAGAACTCTAGTGCTCTTCTTAGTGATGTACATCCAATTGAGAGAGCAAACAGGGGCCTGAGCTCTGCATTTCATCTTAAAGACAGCACCATCTAAGAGTGTGGCACTCCCTTAGCCCTGAATCTCCAAGGTATGGTGCTCCCACACTCCTGCACTAGGAGTGCTAGCCTGGATTTGGTGATCTAGCCTCCTGGAATGGCACTTGAACTCACAGCCACCTGAGTGAGAGGTGAGAGTGCTACCCACTGAGCCACAGTGGGTAGATAGACCTTCTGTAATCACCATTTGCACCATATTCAAACAGGAAAACGTACGGGATGAGAAATAGGAGTGCAAATTGCAGACGCGAGTCTTTTGGCAATTGTTACTGGAATGTGTGTGCGAATTGTTGGGTGAAGATGTTTAGTGGGAACGTCCTCACCCAGGTTAGCTGGAAGCTGATGAGCCTGTTCTCCCGTTCTCTCCCTCCGTGAAGACAGTGGCACATTCTGGAATGTGGCCGCAGAGGGAGCAAAAGCCTCCTTCTGCATCACTAAAGTTTCTGTTCTTCCCTCTGTGAGCCTTGTGGCATAGCTTGCCATCAGGGATTGATCTAAAACACCAGTAACCCTCCCCCTCTTCTGGCTGCTTGGGATTTATTCCAGTCTTTCCCATTTACCCTGTCTTTGGACACCTAACCACACAAATGAGGAACAAGCTCGCAAGCTTGTAAATCTCACTTGTATCCATTTTTTTCTCTCTCCCTGAGAAGATGAAGCTTCCAGGTTTCTGTGGTAGCTGACATTAATAGATAGACTTGAAGCAGCTAGGTTAGCTGACAAAAATGCACTTTTTTTTGTCAAAGCTTTTTGTCTTTCACTTATCAGTGCAATTTGTAAGTAGATACCAATGTCAGGGGAAGCAGCATATTACTCTTTATGAGAAGAGAGTACTGATTGGTTGGTAAGTGGACTCTGGTAGAAGTGTTACCATGGAGAATGCACCAGTTGATTGTGAATGACAGTTAACTGCCAAACATTGTTTGCAATTTAAACCAGGCAGCTTGACGCTGATTGGTCAAGACATTGCCCTGAGGAATGAACCAGTGAATGGCTCTCACTTATTTTGTTTAGCTTTTTTCAGCAATACTCAAATTCAGTATTACCAAACAACTATTTAAAATAGGATAGTTTCAACTGGCATGATAAATTGGAAAACCACCTTGGAGATTTTCCAATTTATGTGTAAGTTACCTTGAACTTAAATGGTCATGTTAAATAACCATTGCTTTGTTTTCTTCACAAAAGCTAACTATAAATAGCAGTATATTGGAAAACTATCCATTTTCCTCACGTTGGAGCTCAAATCAAAACGCTGACCAACAGCATCAAATTATCTTTTGGGTTGAAGTTCTTCATTTAGAAGTATTGTGGTAGAGTAAGTTAGCATAATATTTTAAAGCCTTACTAAAAGATTAGTGTTTCTTTTGATGGCAACTATCCTTGATGCAGTGGCATCAGGGAAGACTGATTCTACACATTGTCCTACAGGTTCAATGCTGGACATGTTGTCTCAATGCAGTTGACCTGGAGGTGGGATGGAAGCTATGTTATCATCTAAATATTCATCCCTAATTACTGAAATTTATTGCTGTTTTTGATTGGTGCTTAAATTCCCGCCCTGCTCCACTTTATAAGTTGTTTTTTTTTTAATTGAATGATTTTAGTCGGGGAAAGAAGAAGCCTCAAGACTGTGAATTTAGACAAGTTAACATGTAACTGTTGAGTGAAGTTGGATTTGGAGTAATACAAAGTAAATACACAAGGATTGGCAATTAAATTGTTACTTTGCGATTTGTTCTGATGCCTTTTGTATTGCAAATTTCTTTTGTGTAAATAACGTTAAAAGATTGCAAAACAGTCATGTCCCAGTTTTGTACTAGGCAAGGGTCTTTTACAGTTTGGTCATTAAATATGGAATTTACCATTAGGACTGAGAATAATGAGGTGTGGGAGGATCTCATGAGACAGTTGGAATTCCTGTTCCATCTAAAATCACTGAAGGTAGTTTCTCCCGCCCAAGTTGCTGTATCTCTAATTTTGCTGTACATGTGGTGAATGAATAGGTCGGTAGTTCATACATTGTGTCATCAGTTCATGCGTGTATGACTTCTATTTGTGGGGCGCACAAAAATATAATCATGTTATGAAAGAAAATTCAGCTTGCTATAAAACTCTTACAGTGAAAACCCATTGCTTAACGTTCATATTTGTGTTGGCAGGTTGAATGGCGTTGCTTTGTTGACAGGTTAGTGTGTGTGCAGCAAGTGTGTGTGTGTGTACTTCAAACTAACTGTAGGCAGTAAAACATGAATTGAGGGTAGGGGGTTGGTGGAGGTGGTGGAATGGTGGGGGGGGGGGGGTGGTTGCAGTGACAAAAGTGGCTATTTAGAGTGTATGTTCTCCACATGAGTCCCAGCAATGAACCTAGCCAGCATCTAGTAATCCATTTCCACACTTCTCATTTGCAGCATTCATTGTAGGCAACAATGTTCAGTGAAGACGGCCAGATTTTCATTTCTTAGCTAAAAAAAAATAATAAAATGTCATTTGGCCAACCCAAACAAATTGTTCTGAGGCCCATAATCTTACCTTGCTGTCTATCTGCACTTGTTTTAACTCTTGTTTGGTAAATGGAGGCCAGTCTGACTGTGGTGTCTGAGAGTTTCACCCATGCAGCAATTCTGGAGCTTAGTGACCTGCCACACAAGCACAATGGACTGAATGGCTTCCGGTGTTGTATCATTCTAAAATTCCATGATCTCGGCTGGGATAGCAACTTGTGACAGTGCCCCTGAACTATGGTATATTGGTGGAGGTTTCCATTTCTTTAAATTCTTTGGGATGTGGGCATCACTGGCAAGGCCAGGATTTGTTGCCCATCCCTAATTGCCCTTTAACTTACCTGCGAGGCATTTCGGAGGGCAGATAAGAGTCAACCGCATTGCTGTGGACCTGGAGTCACATGTAGGTCAGACCAGGTAAGGAAGGCAGATTTCCTTCCCTAAAGGACACCAGTGAACCAGATGGGTTTTTTCGACAATCGACAATAGTTTCATGGTCATCAATTCCAGATCTTTTTCATTCCTTGAATTTAAATTCCACCAGGTGCCGTGGTGAGATTTGAACTCGTGTCCCTAGAGCATTAGCCCTGGGCCTCTGGATTACTAGTCCAGTGACATTACCATGATGCTACCATCTCCCTTTATTGCTGCTTCAATATCTAAAGACTCCTGCTGGAAAGTATGCAGATATGGATGCCTGATGAGGTTAGTGTTTGAGTTACACTGCAGCAACATCCTGGGGGTTACCATTGGTCAGCAACTGAACTGGACTAGCTATATAAATACTATGGCTACAAGAGCAGGTCAGAGGCTAGGAATCCTGCAGCGAGTAACTCACCTCCTGACTCTCCAAAGTCTGTCCACCATCTACAAGGCACAGTCAGGAGTGTGATGAAATATTCTCCACTTGCCTGGATGAGTGCAGCTCCAACAACACTCCAGAAGCTCAACACCATCCAGGACAAAACAGCCCGCTTGATTGGCACCACATCCACAAACACTCATTCCCTCCAACACCGACACACAGTGGCAGCAATGTGTACCACCTACAAGATGCAAAGCAGGAACTCACCAAGGTTTCTTAGACTGCACCTTCCAAACCCGTCACCACTACCATCTAGAAAGACCAGGGCAGCAGACGCATGGGAACACCCCCTCCTGCCTGTTCCCCTCCAAGTCACTCCCCATCCTGACTTGGAAATATATCACCGTTCCTTCCCTGTCGCTGGGTCAAAACCATGGAACTCCCTCCTTAACAGCACTGTGGGTGTACCTACACCATATGGACTGCAGTGGTTCAAGAAGGCAGCTCACCACCACCTTCTTGGGGCAGTTAGGGATGGGCATTAAATGCTGGCCCAGCCAGCCGCGCTCACATCCCAGGCTGAATAAAAATCTGTTGGATAAATGCTGTGATAGCACTCGCAGTCCAGGCTTGCATGTGAGGAATAGTGACTTGTGGGTAAAGAATTGTTGAACGGCTGTTGGGTATCCATTAAATTGCTCCTCTGCTCCCGTGGGGCACAAAGAGTGGAGCTCGTGTGATTTTTAGTCTGTGGGAAAGGTGGAAATGTGTTTCAGTATAACAGACAACTCCAGGGCAAATCCTCTTTACAAAGTGAGCTTTTGAACAATGGTAGGAACTGCTGATAGTTTCAAAAGGCAGGTTATGCAGTATTTTATATTGTGTCCCAGAGTGCCACTGTTCAGTACACAACAAAAGGACTCGAACAGAAGTTCTTGTTTGATAGCTAACGTCATGGAGGTTGCACTAGTTTTGCTGAATGACCCATGCTGCTCAGTGTTTATACAGCAGCAGCTTAATGTACCAGAAAGCTATTAAATTACCTCCTTGATGCAGGTGTTGACTTTTGACTAACTGATAACATGCAAATGTCTTCCATCCCATTACTGAAAGACTTGTATTTTCTACAGCATCTTTCACGACCAGCAAACATCTCAATGCTCTACAACCAATGAAGTACTTTACTTTAGAAGTGTTATGTGGGGGGAAAGTGCACAAAAGTGGCAGTTTGTGTGTTTCCTACTGATGCAATTGCATTAGTTGTGTTTTTTAAAGCTTTTGACGTGTAGGATTGCCAATTAATTTTCATGAAGAATTTAAGAGTCATTGTTTAAACCAGAGCTGTGGTAATATACTGAACTTTCTATGCATGGCTCAGTCAATTCATGTGTTAAATTGCAAGCATGTATATGCAGAGTTTACCACCTACGCATTCGCTGGAAGAATGACGAGAGGCAATATGAACTAAATGGGGGGTGCAGGAGCAGAAGAACCCAGGGGGTATATGTGCACAATTCATTGAAGATGGCAGGACAGGTTGAGAAAGCAGCTCATAAGGAATTTGGGATCCTGGACTTTATTAATAGAGGCAGAGTGTACAAAAGCAAGGGAGATATGGAGAACCTTTAAAAACACACGTTTGGCCTCAACTGGAGTATAGTGTCCGATTCGGGACACCACACCTTTTTAGGGAAGATGTGAGAGAGTGCGCAAAAGATTTATGTGAATGGTTCCAAGGGTGAGGGACTTCAGTTACATGAATAGATTGGAGAAGCTGGGGCTTCTTCCTTGGAGAAGAGAAGGTTGGGGGAGATTTGACAGAGTTATTCAAAATCACGAGTGGCCTGTACAAAGAGAAACTATCCCCTTTGATGGAAGGGTTGAGAACCAGAGGACCATGATTTAAGATGATTGGCAAAAGAACCACAGCAGCACGAGGAATGCGGTTTTTATGCGGTGAGCAGTTATGAACTGAAATGCTGTACTGATGGCCGAGACAGATTCAATGGCCGCTTTCAAAAGGGAATGAAGTACGTATTTGAAGGGGAATAGCTTTGCCTGGGCCAAGGGGAAAGGGTGACTGAGTGGAACCAACTGAATTGCCTTTTTTTGAAAGGCAGCATCAGATCAACAGGTCATCTGGCATCCTTTTGTACTATAACCATTCTCTTTTCAGAATGATAGGATATCTTTCTAGCTTGGTACAAATCTCTTCCTTTATTTCAGCCATTCTGTCGAGTTAAGCAATCCTCAAGCACAGTTACGTGTGGCAAACTTCCACAATTCTAACATTTATTTAAAAGGCACTGAAATTTAAATAGGGCAGCAAGGTGGCACAGTAGTTAGCACTGCTGTCTCACAGCTCCAGGGACCTGGGTTCGATTTTGACCTCTGGCGTCTATCTGTGTGGAGTTTGAACATTCTCCTGGTGTCTGTGTGGGTTTCCACCGGATGCCCCAGTTTCCTCCCACTGCCCAAAGATGGTAGATTGGCTACGGTAAATTGCCCCCCATGTTCTGCCGTATGCATGCCCTGTGATGGACTGGTGTCCCTCCTGGGTTTGCCCTGCCCAGCACTCGTTGCCTGTTGGGATAGGTTCTGACTCCCCACCACCCCAAGTTGGGTAAAAGCAGTTTTGGAAAAATGAGTGATTTAAGTTTAAATGGCAAATGCACAGATTTCTTTTTCTAGAGTTCTCTGATTGAAGATCAGCCATGCATTATCAATTCAACCTGGGATTTAATAGAGAGCAGATTTTTTGTGGGGGTAAGGGGGAGGATTGTAGTCATAGCTTTAGGATTTTGTTATTCTGAATATGAGACTTCAAGTAAAAAAAGAATCACAAGCTGTTACAGTTTTAATAGATTGTCATTGGAGCAAGCTGGCTGAGAAACAACACAACTGAAATGAAGTTGAAGGTGGTCAACATTCTGCATAAATAGCAATAAAATGAGGAAGTGACTGAAAACTATATTGAGGCACAATGCAGAAAGTGAGGATCATCTTAGCACAGGAGTGAGTGATCCCGCTTTTTGATGTGGGGTTGACCTCTGACCTCCTATATTGTGTTCTTGCGTGCCAGTGACTTGCCCTAAATAGGTGTGAAACAGGGACATTCCTTTACATACTCCTGCCAATTAACCACATAGCACTGGGGGCTGGGTGGGAGGGGTGACATCTTCAGTTTTCTTTTTTGTTTGTCACAATGCTTACTCTCTAATGTTGATCAGTTTGAACTGTTTTGCCATAAGTTCCCTTTTTAAGGGTTATGATTAATCACAACATCCTCTTTTCTATTTCTGTTATGTTTATGCAAGTGTTTTTATAAAGCAGTAAGTGTTGACCAATTCTCCACTGTGGTTCCCCTGGTGGGGCTCAAATCTGGAGGCTCCCATGATACATTTAACAGTTGTTTGTGCACTGGCCACTCACTCTCCTCCCAACAGATGCTAGTTCCATCAAGTCAGTTTTTCTGTCATTGGCAAGTACTAACGCTAACCAGGATCGCTGTGTTATCTTTTGCCATCCTTCCTTGGTAAACAACTTGCCAATCTCTGCTACTAAGTGATTATACTTCACAGGGCAGTGCATGTCTGTCTTTGGAGGAAATTGGGTTTGTCATGCTAGTTTTTATCTTGACCTAGTCTTATCAGGGCAGTGAAGGAGTTGCTCAACTTTGCAGTCGGAAACACAGTGCATTGATGGGCTTTTGTTGGTTTGCTGTGCTCAGTGTTTCTAAGAGTGACAGAGATGCTATTGTAAACCAGGATTTTTAAGCTCAAATTTCAATGTGTTTGAGTTTTATGGCAATTTTCCTTACAATTGGTCACAGCGAACTAATTCTCTGATCAATTGATATCAATCATTGTTACTTCTGCAACTCTATAATAAAACTTGGGTGACGCATTCCCTCTTAGCAGTTGCATGTGTGCTTAATACATGGAGAGACTGCAAAGAGTCATAGAGTTATACAGCACATCATGTCCATACCGGCCATCAAGCACCTATCTATTCTAATCCCATTTTCCAGCATTTGGCCCGTAGCCCTGTATGTTATTTCATTTCAGGTGCTCATCTAAACATTCCTTTAATGTTGTGAGGGTTCCTGCCCCTACCACTCCCTCAAGCAGTGTGTTCCAGATTCCAACCACCCTCTGGATGAAAAAACTTTTCCTCAAATCCCCTCTAAACCTCCTGCCCCTTACCATAAGTCTATGCCCCCTGGTTATTGACACCTCCACTAAGGGGAAAAGTTTCTTCCTATCTATGCCCCTCATAATTTTGTATACCTCTATCAGATCCCCTCTCAAGCCTCTCTGCTCTAAGGAAAACATCCCTAGCCTATCCAGTCTCTCTTCATAGCTGAAATGATCCAGCCCAGGCAACATTCTGGTGAATCTGCTCTGCACCCTCTCCAGTGCAGTCACATCCTTCCTATAGTGTGGCAACCAGAACTGCACACAGTACTCCAGCTGTGGCCTAAATAGCATTTTATGCAGCTCCAAGATAACCTCCCTGCTCTTATACTCTATGCCTCGTCTAATAAAGACAAGTATCTCATATGCCTTCTTAACCACATTATCTACCTGCGCTGCTGCCTTCAGGGATCTGTGGACATATACACCAAGGTCCCTCTGACCCTCTGTACTTCCCAGGGTCCGACCATTCATTGTGTATTCCCTTGCCATGTTAATCCTCCCAAACTGCATAACCTCACGCTTCTTCTCAGGATTAAATTCCATTTGCCACTGTTTTTCCCATCTTACCAGCCCGTCTATATCATCTTGTAATCTAAAATCTTCCTCCTCACTATTTATAACATCACCACTTTTCATGTCATCTTGGAACTTACTGATCATACCTAAATCATTAATGCATACTACAAACAGCAAGAGTCGCAGCACCGATCTCTGCGGTACACCACTCATCGCAGCCTTCCAATCACAAAAATAACCTTTGACCATCACCCTCTGCCTCCTGCCACTAAGCCAATTTTGGATCCAATTTGCCAAATTGCACTGGATCCCATGGGCTCTTATCTTCTTGATCATTCTCCCATGTGGGACCTTGTCAAAAACCTTATTGAAGTCCATGTAGACGACATCAACTGCACTACCCTCATTGGCAAATCTAGTCACCACCTCGAAAAATTCAATCAAATTTGTTAGACATGATCTTCCTTTGAGAAAGCCATGCTGACTATCCCTGATTAATCCCTGCCTCTCCAACTGGAGATTAATCCTGGTCCCTCAGAATTTTTTCTAATCATTTCCCTACCACTAATGTTAGACTCACTGGCCTGTAATTACCTGGCTTATCCCTACTACCCTTCTTGAATAATGGCACTACAGTCACTGTCCTCCAGTGGAGGATTTGAGAGGATTTGAAAATTAGTGTCAGGGCCTGTGCAATCTCCTCCCTTGCCTCACACAGCAGCCTGGGGGTTCATCTCATCTGTGCCTGGGGATTTATCCACTTTTAAGCCCATTAAAACCACTAATACCTCCTGCCTTTCTATGCTAATTTGTTCAAGTATATCACAGCCACACCGCCCCACCCCCTTCCCTGATTTCTACACCTACATCGTCCTTCTCCAAAGTGAACACAGATGAAAAGTAATCATTTAAAACCTCCATGCGCAGATTGCCACTTTGGTCCCTAACGGGCCCTACTCTTTCCCTGGTTATCCTCTTACCCTTAATATAGTCATAAAATATCTTGGGATTTGGTTGGATTAACAATAAAAAAAAAATTTGGTCGCAAGTACTATTTTCACGTTGCCTTAGCTTAGCTGCCATGTTGATATCCATTAGAAAGAATGAATCAATTGAAAGCATCTTTTGCGGCATTGAGTCACGGATCTAAAATGAGACTTTTACCTGCGATTTCATAGTGAGGTCAAATCCCTGCTGAGATGAGCTGCCGGGGTGGGCCGTCCTACCCACAGCCCAGTTCAGGCCCTTTGGTGAACACTTGGTGCCCAGTTGAGGGCCTCATCCTGCCGCTGCTCACATATAACCAGCAAATAGAGAAGTCGACACTCCGCGTGCAGCCGGGCAGGTTTGACCGTACAGCTTGTGAAGGGGGTTTCGGGTGGGGTGTGCACTTCTTGTTGGCACTTGGAGGCCCCTCCCCACAAAATTGTCATTCTCTCCCAACCCCACCCACCTCCCTATCCAGCGTGGCCCCACTTGCCTTCAGCGGGCCTGTCAACCAGCAAGATCTCGAAACGCCTCGGTTTGCCAGCAGCGGGCGCTGTTTCTGCCGTTGTGCAAAGCTGACAACTTCCGATTGGCCAGCAGCGCTATGAGGCGGGATGTCATCCTGGAGACGGGCAGAAGTCCCGCGGTCATACTAATTAAAGGGCCATCACCCGAAAAATTGAAGCAGGGTGAGCCAGCCAAGCGAAGGTGGACTTGCACCCCACATTTACCACGGTGTGTGGGGAGCCCACCCTCAGGGTATAATCCAACCCAAAAACACAGGTGGCCACACACACACAAATAGCTCAAATGGTGAAGAGGGGAGAGAAGACATGGGTTTGAGGAAGTGACATTAGCTTGAAGCCATAGGAGACTTGAGAAAAATCAAAGCATGAGGGATGTGTATGATTGAGGAAGGAGAAAAGGGAACGATGAAAACTGGCAATGTGACCCAGAGACTACTAGAAGAAGGAAGCTGGTTAGAACCAAGGGTGTGGACCACCTTGTCTGAACCATGTTTCAGCAGAGTTGTCCAACCTTCCAGCATCAACCCACTCCTTCCTCCCCTTCTCTCCCAGTCCCTGGAAATGCTGAAATTCCCATCCCACATTGCGAGCACCTCCTGCCTTACAGAAAACCTGGGAACTGTAGTGAAGGTCCAAAATGATCAAAGTCAGCATTAAGGCCAGAGGGCTGCACAGTGCCCAATAGAAAGAATGATTGCTGTTTCTCAAGCTTGCATTAAGTTTTGCTGAAAGATTGTAGAAAGCAAAAGGCAGGGGTTGTGGCCACTGGAAATGCAACTTGCGATTTTTCTTCAATTCTATTTTTCATGCAGTGATTTTGCATTTCAATTATGGTTTCTGACTAGGTCTGAAAATACTAATTTTTATAAATGTTCTGTTACATTTTTAAATTATTTCATACTTTAGGTTATTAATGACTGCGAAATATGAAGATGTTGGTAAATATAATTAGTCAGACCGATTTAACATTTCTCGCCCTCTGTTTTTAATTTGTTTTTCCCCCAAGTTTTTTAATGTGACTCTTTATGAATATTCAAGCCTGCAGCTTAGTGTGTAACCTTAGGAGTCCAAGAAAGTAAAATTGTTAACTATATTCTTTAAAAAAAATCTTTTTGTAATATTTCCTACACTTCTGTTTCTTAAAACAGAATTGCAGGACAAAGGGAAATGAGCAGGAGTGAGACTAACTGGATTGCTCTTTGAAAGGGTCAGCACACACTTGGGCTGAATGGCCTCCCACTGTGCAGTCCTATTCTATGAATTCACAAAACCTTTCTTTCTTGTTTTCTTTCCTCCATTAAACGTAATCTCAGTTCCTTCTAAATGTCACCACACCCCTCAAACAGGACAGATGGTTTCATGGTCTATCCCATTGCTGCTGCATATTGGGGTCACCGTGGCTTATATAAGGGTGCACTGGACCTCCAATCCCCTCCAGGAGTTAGGACCACAATGACTTAACTTTCCTACCTCACTAGTTAATCTTGCAAAGAAACCCTAAATGCATATTTTCACTGTGAGCAATTGACGAAACAAATAAACGAATGTAAGAGGCTTTATTGTTGGTTTCTGTTAATCATTCTTATTCTGACAAAACATTAACTTAAGTCTTGGAAACACATTCAGGTTCCATGACTGGATATTTTAGGGGGTGAACGTTTATTCAGTTAGAGAAAGATGAAAACAGTCAGCATATTACTGCTTGACAAAGTAAGCTCCTTTTCCATATCTACTTAAAAATGTATAACATATTCAAAGTGCACCTGGAAATTGAGGGCTGATTTTTTTTTTCTTTGGAAGAGACTGAATAAAAGCAGTAAATCATTTAAATTAACCTCTTAACTGGACATCAGAAAGTAAACTTTAACCTTGAGAATTTTTTTTATTTGAAGGATTTTGTATGTTCTGGTTAAATCCATCAGCTAAATAAATCTCTGGAGCTGATCAGAAAATCAGAGCCATTTCCTGTCAAAATTTTGTGAAATTGTTTATTTATTATCCATGTGCTGAAAGTAGTTCAGAGAAGGTTAATGAGACTAATACCTGGAATGGGTGGATAGTCTTATAAGGAACGGTTGGACAGGCTAGGCTTGTATCCGCTGGAGCTTAGAAGAGTAAGAGGCGACTTGATTGAAACATGTAAAACCCCGAGGGGCCTTGACAGGGTAGATGCGGAGAGGATGTTTCCCTGTGTGTGAGAACCTAGAACTTGGGCTCGCTGTTTAAAAATAAAGGGTTGCCCATTTAAAACGGAGATGAGGTGAAATTCTTTGAGTGTCGTGAGTCTTTGGAACTCTCTTCTTGAAAGGGCAGTAGAAGCAGAGTCTTTGAATTTTTTTTTATGCAGAGGTGGATCGATTCATGATAAACAAGGGGGTGAAAGGTTATGGGGCTAGGTGGGAATTTAGAGTTGAGGTTACGATCAGGTCAGCCATGATCTTCAATGGTGGAGCAGACTCGAGGGGCCGAGTGATCTACTCCTATTTCATGTGTTTAGATGTATTTATAAAAACTCAGGCCCTATAATCTGTTTTCATTGGTGCGCACCTGTTTGCAAGTATATTTTTGATAATTTTGTAAACCTGCTTCATAAAAGCACTTCAAGGAAGGGGCAATTTAATCTGTCCATCCTCTGTCTGCCTGTGATTGTCCTTAAAATTAGTTCGTTAGACGTCTTTAAAACTAGTTCACAAAGTAGTTGCTCTTTCTTAATGGTGACTTATTTGGGGTTAATGTGAAGCATCAATTGAATCTCTCATTTTCTAAAGCTATTCACCGGCAGCCTTATTGAGTTGCATGGTTTTTTTTGCTACATCATGTGTTATGTCCTGAATCATGGAATGTAGCTTGGAGCCTTTCACCAAGTAATTAATGAGGAACAGCAGAGCATTTTAATGTGATGATTTTACATTGTTGGATCATTATTAGTGATTAGAAACTGTGCAAAAATCAGACTGACAAGATTTGTTTTTATTCTTGCAACATCCTTTCCTCCCTTCCCCTCCCACAACCAATGAATTCATCAATCTAGAATCTGAAACATTTATATGGAGCGATGGCAAGAAAATCTATCAAAGTTCAGATCTCGCCAGTCACAGGATTGTGGCTTTTAAAGTCATGCTGTAACTGAGTAATCTATCTTCATGGCAAACAACTTTATGCCCATGGCAAAATGTCAAAGCAGTTTTTAAAAAGGTCTTGTTAGTTTTCCCCCGTGTGGAGAGCCCTGTGGAATGTGGTTGAAAGACTTTTGGACCTTTTTAGATTCTTTTGACTTACTCAAGTCTTAGTCAGTTTTTGCATTTCTTCAAAATTACAGGTCCTAAGAGAGTAATGGTATGAGGAGAGTCGGCTGGATTTTGCTAACCCTTAAACCATTTCCTTTCCCGATACACTGCCAGCATTGAGGCTGGAGTGACGTCGTGAATGGAGGTTCCAACCTACTGCTTGCTGTTGACTTGTGATAAGTTAATCATCTGTGAATAAGCATTCATAATTCTAGATAGAGACAAACCAGTTTATGGCTGCATTAGTAAGTGTGGTATGTCCTGTATTTGTGGGTTACAATCCTGATGTCTAACTGGACTCTCTCTCTCTTTTATAAAGTAGTCCGAGCCTATGGACAACAGGTTATACATGATTGACATATCAGTAATGTCACTAAGCTGCGGGTGATGAAGACCCTGGTTTGGTTTGTGTGTTCATTAAAACTTGAGGGTTGCATTTTGAGGAATATTGACTCGGTATTTTAGAATTCCGAATGTAGACTTTGCCAGCTGTTGATTATTAAGATGCAATGTATGATATCCTGGGACTAGCTGTTGAAGAGAATGGCATAGGTCAAGTTTAAGATTCTTTGGTTACGTGACAGAGGAAATAATGAATTGTCAAGTATGTTACTGGTAGTTGTAGTGAAAAGAAAGACTTACATTTATATAGCACCTTCCACAACTACAGGACATCTCAAAGTGCTGACAATCCAATGAAGAGATTTGCAAGTGTAGTCACTGTTGGAATGTAGGAAAAGTGACAACCAATTTCCACACAGCAAGCTCCCACAAACAATGTGATGATGACCAGATAATGGTTTCTTTTTGTGATCTTGGTTAAGGGGTAATATTGACCAGGACACAAGGGAGAACTCCCCTGCTCTTCTTTGAAATAGTGCCATGGGATCTTTTACATCCACCTGAGGGAGCAGGTGCAGGCTCATTTTAATGGGCGTTTTTAAAAATAGTTTATAACATAGTTCATCTGAAAGATGGCACCTCCAGAACTGTAGCACTCCCTCAATACTGCACTGAAGTGTCAGCCTGGACTTTTGTGCTCAAGTGTCTGGAGTGGGATTTGAACCCAGAAGCTCCTGACTCTTGAGTTGAGAGCGCTACCCACTGAGCCACAGCTGACATGGCTAGCGGAAGAGGAGGTGGGTGTTGAGGAGTGGAATAGTCGCCACTTTGTGTGTGTGTAAATAGGAACTCTGGACAGAGACTTATCCTGCAGGTACCCGTCATGAACCTATTGCTATAGTGTCTGCTCCATCCAGACAATATCCTGTTTACACTGGCTGCAGCTCAGATTTCCTTTCTGTCCAGGAGAGAGGTTTGCATGTACATGTTTATGTGGATATGCAGAATACTTCCACAGTAGCTAAAATGTAAATATCTGCATGGGCTAAACATCTGGATTAACTGTAAAAGGATAACACCCACACTCTGGAATTCTGTTTACATTTGGCTTTTTATTCATTCATGGGATGTGGGCGTCACTGGCTAGACCAGCATTTATTGCCCATCCCTAATTGCCCTTGAGAAGGTGGTGGTGAGTTGCCTCCTTGAACCGCTGCAGTCCATGTGGTGTAGGTACACCCACAGTGCTGTTAGGGAGTTGCAGGATTTTGATCCGGCAACAGTGAAGGAACGGTGACATATTTCCAAGTCAGGATGGTAAGTGATTTGGAGGGGAACTTCCAGGTGATGGTGTTCCCATGTGTCTGCTGCCCTTATTCTTCTAAGTGGTAGTGGTCATGGGTTTGGCAGGTGCTGTCTAAGGAGCCTTGGTGAGTTCCTGCAGTGCATCTTGTAGATGGCACACACAGCTGCCACTGTGCGTCGGTGTTGGAGGGAGTGAATGTTTGTGGATGTGGTGCCAATCAAGCAGGCTACTTTGTCCTGGATGGTGTCAAGCTTCTTGAGTGTTGTGGGAGCTGCGCTCATCCAGGCAAGTGGGGAGTATTCCATCACACTCCTGAAGATAGTGGACAGGCTTTGGGGAGTCAAGAGGTGAGTTACTCACCGCAGGATTCCCAGCCTCTGACCTTGGCACAGCAGTCACTTTCCCTATAGTGTCAAACCCAAGCAATGGGAACAAGAGGAGGTCATTCAGCTCCTTGAGTCTGTTTTTTCATTCAATCCGATTACACCTGATCTATGACCACCTTTTACCCACATTCCTTAATACCATTAGCAAACAACAACCTATCAATTTTTAAAATAAACAATTAATCTAGTATCAATTAGCATTTGCTGGAGAGTTCCAAACTTCTACCACCCTTTGAGGTATAAAAGTGTTTCTTCATTTCACCCCTGGGAGGCCTGGATCTAACATTTAGGCTCTGCCCTCCTGCACTATATTTCCCAACCAGTGGAAATAGTTCCTCTCCTCTCAGTCTCTCCGGTCAGCAACATGGGCTGCTCCCCTGCAGAAGGGACATGCATTGCGTCTCTCAAGTCCTCTGTGTTTAAGCTGAGACTTCAGCATTGGTGCAAAGCGGAAACAGTATCAGAGAGCACATACCTTAGGCTCCAATGCAAAGGGGAAGAACAGTGGTGCTAAAAATAAATGTGACGCCAATCTGTCGTCATAAATCGCTTGATGCTAAATTGACATGGTCTTTTAGGCTGTCTTTGTACTTGCCTGATAGTAATTCAGGTCTCCTAGTACGCTTGCCACAAAAACACCACTTCCATTAACATTGTCCATGGGAAGTCAGAATACATGTTGATATATCAAAGACTGGATTATGCAATGCAGCATTTCATATTCTCTGCAACTGTGGACATATTTTAATCTGCCTGTTTCTTTTAAAGCTATGAAGTATCCCTGCTTTAAGGGCTGCCTCCTGGGGTTAGTTAGAGACTAGTTGCCGAGAGGAGTTTGCAAATTGCTCCTAGTAAAGTGAACCGAATAAGACTGACTCTTCCTTTTCTCAATTCTTTTTAACATGGGTTTATTAGCACCGTTCTTTTCTGCCCAGCTGTTGATTTTTTTTATTTGCAGTTTTAAACAGTTTAGCCAGGCAGCTCCAAGTATCACGGTTGTTCTGTCTGCTGTATTTTAGATGCAAGTTGTCGTTGATGGAAGGTCTGCAAGTTGACATTCATTTGGCTTCCATTGTATGAACTGTTCACTGAAGTTCTTCCTTGGAGATCTACTGCTACAGCCACTGCCTCAGTCACCAGTGACACAGGAGTAAGAGATATCAGTATTAAACACTCATAGGACTCTACCTGTCTGCTATTTCTGGGGAGAGAATGTATGTTTACTTTGATCTTTGAAGCACACCCAGCTGAGAATGTTACAGGAGTAATACATAGAGGAATTGTCTAATTAAAATAGTCAAAAACTGAGATGGGTTTAATACTTGCTTGCTGTAGGTAGATTTTTCAGCATCATTGTCATCTTTCATTATGGCTGGGTGTAGAGCAACAACTATAATTTTACATCAAGGTGGTCAAGCCAGGATATGACGTCAGCAGTGGCCGTGTGTATCGTTATATTACCCCCTTTTGTATTTATGAGCCGGGCATTGAGTCGTTGTGTTCCATGGTCTGCACTGGGTGACCACACTCTCTCTCAGGAGAGTTTTTTATTTTCTATTTGTGTATCGGGTATCCATATCTGCCGTGGTTTGTACAGATGCGGTGTAGGGATGCCCGTGAGCTTCGTGGGAGATGGAAACTAGGGACCTTCAGTGTCAGTTCATTCGTGAGGTGCTTGTTTATGACTACGTGTGAGGGCCATTCATTTTTCATTTTAAGCATCTTGACGCTATAGGATACCTTTATTGTCATTCTGAACTTTTAGCTTTTGAATTAGAGCAATGTTGCACGTTTAGCTCTTTTTCTTGACAATGTTAGCAATTTCTGCTTCTGATTTAGTAGATTGTGGGTTAATCTTCACGCCACTGGAGCATATAATCTAGGTTGACGCTTCAGTGCGGTACTGAGGGAGTGCTGTGTTGCCAGAAGTGACATGTTGCCTGTGAGACATTAAACCAAAGTGCCATCTACCTGTACAGGTGAACGTTAAAAAAAAAAATCCAGCAGCACTATTCAAAGAAGAGCAAAGGAGTTCTCTATTTGTCCCTTAATCATCAAAACAGACAAATTCACTTGTTGCTCACGGAAAGTTACATACAAAATGGCTGCCATATTTCCTTACATAAAAAGACTACACTTTTTTTCTTAAAAATTAATTGTCTATGAACTGTTTTGGATCTGAAAGTACTGTATAAATACAAGCTCCTTTGTTCATGCGATTGATCAAAACCAATTTCTGTTGAAGAAATTTCTGAAAATGAGAGATGAAAGGAGGGACCTTTTCATGCCACGCGAACATAATTACTTTTTTTTCTCTATTAAATGCTATTACACTCCAGCTGAGATGAGAGGGCCGTGCTTTGAGGCGAGACTGAGCAGAATGGTCCTATCTTTTTTTTTGAGTTCAGAAAAATGAGTGGTCTTATTGAAATGTATAAAATTCTTAAGGCACTTGACAGGGCAGATGCTGAAAGACCCTGGCTGGGGTTGGGGGGGGGGGGGTCACAGTCTCAGAATAAGGGGTCGGCCATTTAGTACTGAGACAAGAGATTTCTTCACTCAGAGGACTATGACTTTCTGGAATTCTCTGTTCAAGATCGAGATTGATAGGTGTTTGGACACGGAATTGCGGGACATGGGGCTGAGGTGAGAAATTGGAGTTTAACCATGATAATGAATGGTGGAACAGGCACGAGGGGTGAATGACCAACATCTGGTTATTAAACATTTAATTATTTCCCTCAGGGAAACCACCTTCGGTTGGAGAACCGAGGGAATTGGACACTCTTAGTGCTGGTGTGGTGTCGTGCTTAGTTTGCGAGTAGGGTATTATTGAATACGGGGTGAAATCCCAGTACCTGTTGACTCCTATGACCAAGATCCTCAGCAATTGCACATTATTGGCCATACATTTTTTGGGGATTTCTCCTCCAATTATTAAATTGATGTCAAAAAGAATGAGGACCAAAACTTGAAGACTGGAAACTGTTGATTGAACGTTTAAAGCATTACTTGATGAGGTGGGTGTTTATAAAGTCCCTTCTGCTGGGAAATCCAGTTTCTGCAGTTATAAAGCAAACTAAGTTTTATGCCACTCACGTGAAAAGCAATTTTTTCTGTTTCCCCACACTAACATTTTCTGTTTGTGTTAATTCGCACCAGTGGCACATTCTGTGCGCGCCTGTGTGTGTATGTGTGATCATGCAGATTGCATTATTTGCTCGTAACAGTAGTCTGCACACACCATGTGAACCTTACATAGATTAGCATTTTAGAAATTGGTTCAATTTACACGTATACCCAAACCATTTCATCCAGTCCCATTGCATCAAAATTTACTTGCTGCGAAGCTGTGGTGGGGGTTGTGGTGTTTGTGCAGGGGTTGGATTGAGGGTGAAGTTCTGAAAAGTAAGGGGATTGGTTTATGCTATGTCATGACAATTGGGTGTTTCCCAAGGCATTACACATAATCTAGCGGCTGCATCAATGCCAGTCAAACTTGCTGAAGGCATTTTAGACACACTGATGTTTTTGCTGCTGGACTTCTTACTAATGTTGACAATAGAAATGGTGCAGGTTCTCCTGGGTTGTCAGTAAGGAAGAGTTGATTCTGAATGAATTGTTCCTGTGCCTCATCATTCATCACAAGCATCTGAAAATAGTTTGTGTACTGTGGATTACTTGGGCTGTGCAGCATAGGCAAATTATAGAAGGAAGTTTCTTTGCAGCAGGATCCAGAAATGACAATAAAGGGAATAACATGTTTCACAGAGACAGGCAAGATCTCGGTTTAATACCTTCTCTGACAGTTGGCATCTTCACTTGTTTGTGCTCAAATCCTGGAGTAGGACTGAAACTCAACCCACCAAGCGTCTGATAGAAGAGTGAATGTTCACCTCCAAAGAGAAACTGGATGCAATCAAATGTTTCGGAAAAGCTTACTGAAGTATTAATAGATCTGCTGACTGGCATGAGTTTGGCAAAGGGACTGTACAGATCTTGGGTGGTGAAGGGAGAGGTGCGGGGAATGGCAGGGTGTCAGCATATTTGGATATTTGTACATTGAGTGGCAAAATGAACCAAATAGCCTTTTCTGGTTTTAAGCTTGACCTTGGGGGTCAGTTTCTTCAGTTGAGACAGAATAGAACTGTGCCAATTTGTACGTTGGAATAGTTTTGCCATTTTAGTGGGTGGAGTGTTTCTGCATACATTAAGCACAGCCTTTCAACTGTGTTTGCATTGAGTCATGTTAGTAGAATTATTGGGCCACATTTTTTTTAGATCATAAAATGTTGAGTAATAAGGCTTGTATCAATTTATAAAGGAATACTTTTTTTTAGCAGTAGAGGGGAATTGTCGGATTTGATCCTGGATTTTTATCCTGCCAGTATTTCTCCAGCCCCCACGTTTCTTTGCCGGAGAGGCAGGATATGAATATGACATAAGGGAATTGTAGGTCTGCAAATGCAGACTGAACCTTAAATGACTCATCTGCATCAATGTGATGAATTTCTGAAGAAAGGTTGAATCATAAGCTGAAAATGCTTCGGTCAAAGCTCAGTGGTTTGGTGCAGATCCTAGTGAAAGACGCTAGCGTGGGTTCTGATTGTGTGAGATGATGTGACACTTTGTGCTGAAGGCACAGTGTTCTTGCCGTGATGCTTCAAGGTTCAAAATGATCCATGATGAGAGGTAAGCACCTGGTTATTAAGTTTTATTGAAGATTCGGCCCTATTGCATTTTCTCTGTTTTGACTAGCACTGGGTTCCTCCTTGGGTCTGTGAGGGCAAATTCCATTATATTTCATTTTGGAGATTGTTGACTCTTCTCAGTTGTATATCTGTTTGAAAAGGGGGTAAGGGGAAGCAATACAATAATAGGAGTCTGTTGTGTGCTGTTGCACGTTGCTAACTGCACCATAAAAATGAGCAGTAAAATTACTTTTCCTATCCTTTGAGTACAGTGGTTTCACATAGTTTGATAGTGGACCCTGTTGGACTTCTGGAATCATTGTCTCACAGGCTGGTCAGCTATCTTACCAAGTACAAGTGGGTGATAGGATACTCTGAAGGCACGTAGATCATATTCGTGCCAGAGAGACATTCCAGCAATCAACTGATCCACCTGTGATTAATGTCGAACCATCAATTCCTGAGGCACCTGATCAACCTAGAATAGACATGCCAAATGTCTCTGAAGAGTTGTCAAATCCTGAATTACCAAGTTCAGATGATGTGTCTCAGACTGCAGTTCCAGATCCTGTCGATCCCGTTGAGGAACCTCCAGTGGTAGAGCTACGCCACTCTAGCTGTATAAGGAGAGCACCTCAGAGACTTGATTTATAATCACCTGAGGTTGTATATTTGTTTGTTGGATTGTTCAAATGTTTGCCTGTAAATAGAAATTGTAAAAAAAAAAACTAAAGGGGAGCTCTTTTAGAACTAAGTTCATCTTTTCACATCCTGCTCTTCTCTTCACTTCCTGACCTGTACATACACAAACCTATGTATTTACATGCACTGTGCATATGCTAGCCTAGAATTGTGTAGCCTAGAATCTTGTAGCCTAGAATGGTTCAATGATTTTGAACATTTGCTGTAAGGTCAGGATTTGTTTTGGTTTGAGGTCACCAGACCTACCTATAAAAGTGCAAGTTCTTTTCATATTGGCATGCCTGAGGATTACAAACTTGCTTGATTGGGAAGGGGTTTAACATCTCAAATAGAGCAATTTCCCATATTTAAATGTTTGGGATGAAGTCATTGGGAACCTACAAGCTTCCCTGCCTCCAACCCTGTCAATCACTGGCTGCTTAAATAGTCATCAGGCAGACATGTATGTTTCCACACAAGAAACACTAGTTCTAATTAATGTCCTGTCTCTGCCTGATTAAGTTGAAGGAGCAACAAGACCTCAAAGCGAGTAGTGAACAACTTGGTTTCGAACCTGGTTATTTTGAGTGAGTAGAAATTGGAGCAGAGTCAATTCATTGCTGCTCACTAGCTTTAATTTTTGGTTTTGATCCAAAACAAGGCTCAAAATTGAACAGTTTAGTTTGAGAAATGTTACATGGGTAAACCACAGATAGGAACGTTTCGCTGTGAAAACTTGTACTGACCTGGCATTCTAACTGTTCAATTGGCTCGATGTTTGATTCTGGTGCAAAATTATTGGTAACAAATTATTGGCGAAAATGTAAATGGAGAACGGAGGAGGCTTTTCTATAATTGTGTATTAAGATGAGTGGTTGTATGGCTGAGGGAAGCGATGGGTCAAGGAGTTTAATGCTTTTTGATACCTGGAAAGTTTCAGATTTGAAAAGCTTTTTCTTTTGTTTACATGAGAGGCTTGCTGCTTTTATTTTGATGGCTTGTGTTATAGATATCGTGGCCAGCATCTGTTGTATGATATGTTTAGCCTGTGTATCTAATGAGCTGCGGCTCCTCAGTCTAGTGCATGGTTGAACTTTGAGGAAAGGCTTACTATGATCCTGTTGGGTAAAAACTCAATTTTTTTTTGTGATCCTGCTTTGTGTCAACTTTGGGAAGCTGGAAGGAGGCAGAGAGTTTGAAGGCTTTTAAGAGGTAATCGAAAAATCAGCAAGTTTTGATCTGGGATTAACAAAGGCTGCTTCAATTTCTACTGGTATAAGAGTTGCAGAAATTTGATGGAATGTGCCACTGGATGTTCTTTGCTATTTTATAGTTTGGCATTTTAAATACAACATTTTCTTTGTTTGAAAAGTGGTAGCTATCAGTTTGGGTGTGGAAATGATTGTAATAACATTTCTGAAGAGCTGTCTTTCTCGTTGCTGTTTTGTCTTTAGTGTTCTTCCAAGGGATCTCCTGTTTATACTCATGTAAAAGTCAAATTTTTCAAACCAACGTTTTAGGCTAAAAGTCACGGGGTCAACTGCTTTCAGGGGGTTGACATGCATGCAACTCAAATCCAAAAATGACCAATGGAATAAAGCAAAAACCTGCAACACTAAAGAATTCATATTAATTATCTAATTCTGCAATAGGAGCAGAAGTAGACCATTCAGCTCCTCACATCTACAGTGCCATTCAGTAAGTTCATGGTTGATCTGTTTGTGTTTCGATTTCCACATTTCCATCTACCCCCGATAACCTTTGATTCCCTTGCCTAACAAGAATCCATCTACTTCCGCCTTAAAAATATTAAGTGGGCCCCACCTTCTGAGGCAGAGAGTTCCAAAGTCTCACAACCCTCAGAGAAGAAAAATTCTCCTCATCTCTGTCGTAAAAGGGCAACCCCTAATTTTAAAACTGTGCCCACTGGTCCTGGACTCACCCACAAGAGGAAACATCCTTTCCACATCCACCTTGTCAAGGCCATTCAGGATCTTATATACTTTAATCAAGTCACCCCTCACTCTTCTAAACCCCAGTGCAAACAACCCCTGTCTGTTTAACATTTCCTCGTAAGAGAGCGCAGTATAAATATATAACAAATTAACTGCACCACATAACGTTCAAATCCTTCAAAATCGCTCTGATCATCGTGTGAATTCATCCCAAAAGCCTGCATGTATAACATCATATGAATATTCCTCATCGTCGTTAGTAACTCCGGCATTCCACAATAATTGTCCTACGTATCGTCAAACACATTAAATATTCCACATTTTAGAAATGGTTTGTTGACGGTATTGGGATTACATTAATTCCTTGTATCTGTGACCCATTGACACAATGTCGATAGTGAAGGTGCTCTCATCTTTCCACCCTTAGTGAATGTTTTCTCACCTTCCAGCTTCTGATTGTTCCATATCTTTCGGATCCTGTATACACAGGTTTCTGTATACACACATCCAAGGGCAGAACAACATTGGAAAACCACAGGGAAAATCGGTGTTGTTTGATCTCAGATCCTGGACTCCATCATCGACATGGTGGGATTTGAACATGCCCCAGATGAGTATGTCGTCCTCCTGGTCTGAAATTCCACACTTCCTTGATCCATTTCTTGCAATCATCTTCATCCATCCAGCCTTCCTCAGGAACATGGGTGAATGTCTTTCTGAAATTTCTCTTTGGGGAGAGTTTGTGCTTGAATATCACTATTGGCTTTAATTTTGTCACATCCACCATACAAGATGGAACCACTGTAAACCTTGTCTTCCCTTGGCCAGTGATCTTCATGAGGATGGTTTTTTCTTCTTGGTAACAGCCTCATTTGCTGGCATGTCAAAGTTCATCAGTGTTTCATTGATATACCCAACGAAGACCAAGGGAGACCATGGCATAGTGATAATGTCACTGGACGAGTAATCCAGAGACCTAGGCTAATGCTGTGGGGAAACAGAACCACTTTTCTATGGTTCTATGCTTTCTATGGACACAGGTTCATACCCACCGTGGCAATTGGTGGAATTAAATTCAGTTTGTAAATCTGGAATATAAAGCTAGTCTCAGTAATGGTGACCATGGAACTATCCTCGATTGTTGTAAAAACCCATCTGGTTCACTAATGTCCTTTAGGGAAGGAAATCTGCTGTCCTTAGCTGGTCTGGCCGACATGTGACTCCAGACCCACAACAATGTGGTTGACTCTCAACTGCCGGCTGAAATGGCCTAGCAAGCCACTCAGTTCAACAGCAATTAGGAAACAAGTGCTGGCCTTGCCAGCAACACCCGCATCCCATGAAAGAATATTTTTTTAAAGTACATGTTCTTCTCTCAATGTGGATGATGAATCAGTGGAATTTATAGTCATAGATTCATAGGGGTCTTCAGCACAGAAAAAGGCCCCTTCAGCTCATCGTATCTGTACCAGTCAAACAAGGACCTAACTATTCTAATCCCATTTTCCAGCACTAGGCCCATAGCCTTGTATGCCATGGCATCGCAAGTGCACATCCAAATACTTCTTAAATGTTATGAGGATTTCTGCTTCTACCACCCTTTCAGGCAGTGAGCTCCAGATTCCCACCATCCTCTGGGTGAAAAAATTCTTCCTCACATCCCCTCTAAACCTCCTGCCCCTTACCTTATATCTATGCCCCCTGGTTATTGATCCCTCCACCAAGGGGAAAAGTTCCTTCCTGTCTACCTTACCTACGCCCCTCATAATTTTATACACCTTAATCATGTCCCTCCTCAATCTCCTCTGCTACAGGGAAAATAACCCCAGTCTATCCAATTTCTCCTCATAACTAAAACACTCCAGCCCAGGCAACATCCTGGTAAATCTCCTCTGATTCTCTCTAGTGCAATCACATCCTTCCTATAATGCGAATTCCAGAACTGCACCCAATACTCAATCTGTGGCCTAACCAGTGTTTTATACAGTTGCAGCATAACCTCCCTGCTCTTATACTCTTTGCCTCGGCTAATAAAGCATGTATCCCAAATGCCTTCTTAACCACCTTATCTACCTGTCCCACTACCTTAAGGGACTGGTGACATGCACACTGAGGTCCCTCTGATCCTTGGTACTTCCCAGGGTCCTACCATTCATCGTGTATTCCTGTGCCTTGTTTGTCCTGCCCAATTGCATCACCTCACACTTATCCGGATTAAATTCCATTTGCCACCAATCAGCCCACCTGACCAGCCTGTCTATATCCTCCTGTAATCTAAGGCTATCCTCCTCATTATTTTCCATCCCACCAATTTCTTGTCATCTGCAAACTTACTGGTCAACGCTCCTACATTCAATTCTAATTCGTTTATATTTACCACAAACAGCAAGGGATCCAGCACCCATCCCTGTGGAAGCCCACTGGACACAGGCATCCAGTCACAAAAACATCCCTCATCCATCACCCTCTGCTTCCTGCCACTCAGCCAATTCTGGTTCCAATTTGCCAAATTGTCTTGGATCCCATGGGCTCTTACCTTCGTTATCAGTCTCCCATGCAGGACCTTATCAAAAGCCTTGCTGAAGTCCAAGTAGACTACGTCAAATGCATTGCCCTCATCTACACACCTGGTCACCTCTTTGAAAAATTCAATCAAATTGGTCAGACATGACCTCCCCTTAACAAAACCATTCTGACTGTCCTTGATTAATCCCTGACTCTCCAAATTTAGATTAATTCTGTCCCTCAGAATTGCTTCCAATAATTTCCCCACCACTGAGGTTAGACTGACTGGCCTGTAGTTCCCTGGTTTATCCCTTCCTCCCTTCTTGAATAACGGTACCACATTGGCTGTCCTCCTAGTCCTCTGGCACCTCTCCTGTGGCCAGAGAGGTATTGAAAATTATTGCCAGTGCCCCTGCTATCTCCTCCCTTGCCTCACTCAATACCCTGGGATACATTTCATCCGGGCCTGGAGATTTATCTCCTTTTAAGCCTGCCAGACAATTTCGAACCTCCTCCCTTTCTATGCTAATTTATTTAATTATGTCACAGTCCTTCTGCCTGATTTCCATACCCACATCATCCCTGTCACTTGTGAACACCGACACAAAGTATTCATTTAGAACCCTACCTACTTCTTCCGGCTCCACACACAAATTACCACTATGGTCCTTAATGGGCCTACTCTTCCCCTAGTTATCCTCTTACTCTTAATGTACTTGTAAAATAACTTTGTATTTTCCTTTATTTCACCTGCCAATGTCTTTTCATGCCCCCTTTTTGCTCTCCTAATTTCCTTTTTAAGCTCCCCCACACTACTCCTCTAGGGCTTCTGCTGTTTTGAGCCCTCAGTATCTGCCATGAGCCTCCCTTTTTCTCTTTATCCAATCCTGTAGATCCCTCGATATCCAGGGTTCCCTGGATTTGTTGGTCCCACCCTTTGTCTTTACTGGAATATGTTGGCCCTGTACTCTCCCTGTTTCCTTCTTGGATGAGTCCCACTGCTCTGACGCAGATTTACCTAAAAGTAGCTGCTCCCAGTCCACTCTGGCCAAATCATGTCTGATCTTATAAAAATCAGCCTTCTGCCAATTTAGAACTCTGATTTCTGGCCCATCCTTGACAACCTTGAATCCAATGGATTATGATCATTATCTGCAAAATGCTCACACACTGCACCCCCCGGATACCTCTACCTTTTGCTCAGCTTCATTCCCTAAAATGAAGTCCAGGACCGCCCCCTCTCATGTAGGACCTTCTACGTACCGGCTTAAAAAGCTCTCCTGGATGCATTTTAAGAATTCCGCTCCCTCTAAACCTATCACACAATGATTAACCCAGTTAATGTTGAGGAAGTTGAAATCCCCCACTATTACTACCCTATTGTTTTGATATTTCTCTGAAATTTGCCAACATATCTGCTCTTCTATTTCTCTCTGACTGTTTGGGGGCCTATGGTACACTCCCAGCAATGTGATTGCTCCTTTTTTGTTTTTCAGTTCTACCCATATGGCTTCATTTGAGGAGCCTTTTAAGATGTCATCTCTCCTTACTGCTGTAATTGATTCCTTGATCAATATTGCGATAGCCCCTCCTCTTTTACCTCCTTCCCTGCCTCGCCTGAAGACCCTATATCCTTGAATATTAAGCTGCCAATCCAGCCCCTCTCTCAACAATGTCTCTGAGACAGCAACAACACCATATTTCCATGTGTTAATTTGTGCCCTCAACTCATCTGCCTTATTCATCAGGCTCCTTGCATTAAAATAAATACCATCCAACCTTGCCAAGCTCCCTTTTGCCTTAACTGCCCTATAATTTCTATGCCTTCCAGACTCACTTGCTCTCTCTTCTAATTTTGGCTGTGCATCTTCCCCTGCTGAACCTCCTCTCAGGATCCCACCCCCCAGCCAAGTTAGTTTAAACCCTCCCCAACAGCACTAGCAAACCTCCCCACAAGGTTGTTGGTTCCATTCCAGTTCAGGTGCAACCCGTCCGCCTTGTACAGGTCCCACCGCCCCCAGAAGTGGTCCCAATGCCCCAGAAATCTAAAGCCCTCCCTCCTGCACCATCTCTCCAGCCACGCATTCACCTGGACTAACCTTCTATTTCTATACTCACTAGCCCATGGCACCAGAAGTAATCCAGAGATTACTATCTTTGAGGTCCTGTTTTTTAATCTGCTTCCTCAATTCTGCTTGCAGGACCTCATCCGTCTTTCTACCTATGTCGTTGGTACCAATATGCACCACGATCTCTGTCTGTTCACCCTCCCCCTTTAGAATGCCCTGCAGCCATTCAGTGACATCCTTGAGCCTGGCACCAGGGAGGCAACATACCATCCTGGAGTCATGTCTACAGCAGCAGAAATGCCTGTCTGTTCCCCTTAATATCAAGTCTCCTACCACTCTTGCTCCCCCCCCCCCCCCCCCCCCCCCCCCCCCCCCCATGCTGCTGAGCCACTCAGTGCCATGAGCATGGCTGCACTTCCCAGAGGAACCGTCACTCTCACCATTTTCCAACACAGATAAACGATGAAGTTATTGTTGAGTTCGGGTGGCAGATGCTGTGGAATGTTTGTTTTTGGATGGAGTGCTAAACGATGCCTTTTCGCACCATCGGCACTGACTTTGAATTCTGAAACATCATCCTCCTTCTTCTTTGAGAGTGTACAGTCAGGCGGCTCTGTGGGTAGTAATATGACCATCTGGTGATGCTCATTAACCCATTCTGCCAGATTTTTCTCCACTTTAAGATCAAGTTGCACACTTGTTAATCTTCCTCAAAGACATTGTGTTAGGTCACATGGCACATAATAGTCTTGACGATTGGCTGGGAGATTGCTGCTAGAATTGATGGGGATGGGGGGTGGATATCTAAAGGTTCCTGCATGTAATTTTAAATTA
Organism: Carcharodon carcharias; assembly: GCF_017639515.1. Classification (NCBI taxonomy): domain Eukaryota; kingdom Metazoa; phylum Chordata; class Chondrichthyes; order Lamniformes; family Lamnidae; genus Carcharodon; species Carcharodon carcharias. The sequence goes on from NC_054468.1 coordinate 122,093,590, forward strand.
ATGAAGCTTAGTAGTTGCCAGTGACTAACTAATAATCTTTTGTCCATGTTTGGACCAAGGCTGTAGTGAGGTCAGGAGCCGAGTGACCGTGGCAGAATCCAAACTGGGCGTCAGTGAGCAGGTTATTGCTAAGCAAGTGCCGCTTGGTAGCACTGTTGCTGACCACTTCCATCGAGAGTAGACTGATGGGGCGGTAATTGGCCGGGTTGGATTTGTCCTGCTTTTTGTGTATAGGACATACCTGGGCAAATTTCCACATTGCTGGTAGACGCCAGTGTTGTAGATGTACTGGAACAGCTTGGCTAGGGGCGTGGCAAGTGCTGGAGCACAAGTCTTCAGTACTATTACTGGAATATTGTCGGACCCATAGCTTTTGCCGTGTCCAGTGACTTCAGCCGTTTCTTGATGTCACTTGGAGCGAATCGCATTGGCTGAAGACCGGCATCTGTGATGCTGGGGACCTCCGGAGGAGGCCGAAATGGATCGTCCACTCAGGAAAAGACAAGGCAGTTTTAATTAACAGAATAAGCCATCGAGATTTCAAGTCCATTGTAACAGTGGCCGGCAAAATAATAATTATTAATTGGGAAGGAAAACCATCAGCCAAACTGTAAGTGGCTTAATGTGCTTTACAACTAATGTTCTATTTACCAGGGCAAGTGATGTTTCAATTCTTAGGGCAAGGCATGGGCTGCGCAGCCTTACCTGGAGGTGGGATAGTGTCACCTGCTACCAGTGTCTCACATACACACACACACACTCCAAATTCCTCTAGGTGTGGCATTGGTTAACAGTCCTTTTGTTCCACTGTTAAGAGAAATAGGAGTGGAACCTACAAAAAGGTGAAGAGAAACTGAGCAGTTCATGAAATCGTGCAAAAAATTATAAAGAGAGGATAGAATGTGGAGAAAACAAAAATTTTTAGGTACAGTCAGATGAAGTAGTGTGGGAGGAGGATCATGGCAAGCTCAAACACCAGCATAGTTGGGCTGAGGTATAGAATATAAAAGTTAGGATATAATGTTGGATTTGTGTAAAACACTAGTGAGGCCACAGCTGGAGTACTGTGTGCAGTTCTGGTCACCACATTACAGGAAGAATTTAATAGCTCTGGAGAGAGTGCAGAGGAGGTTTACAAGAATGTTGCCAGGGTTAGAAAAGTGTAGCTACAAGGAGAGATTGGATAGGTTTGGGTTATTTTCCTGAGAGCAAAGAAGGCTGAGAGGTGACTTGATTGAGGTGTACAAAATTCCAAGAGGAATAGATAGAGTGGACAAGATAAAATTGTTTCCCTTGATGGAGAATTCTAGAACCAGGGCACATAGATTCAAGATAAGAGGCAGAAAGTGTAGGGGAGACATGAGGAAGAACTTTTTTACGCAGAGGGTAATGGGGTGTTTGGAATTCGCTGCCCAAATTGGTGGTGGAGGCAGAATCTCTAAACACTTTTTTAAAAAGTACCTGGATCTGCACCTTAAGTGCTGTAAGCTGCAGGGCTATGGGCCGGGTGCAGGAAGGTGGGATTAGAAAGGGCACCTGGTTGTCCTCAGGCTGGCATGGACAAGATGGGCCGAATGGCCTCCTTCTGTGCTGTAACTTTTCTATGGTTCTATGGAATGACCTGTTCTTGTGCTATAAACCCTTTTTCAAAGGGAACAGAAAAGGTTTATATTAGAAGTAAACTGGCATTTTCTCCTCTTCACACTTCCTGCCTATTGCAAATAACTTGACATGTCTTCAGTTTATGACTGTATGCATATTAACACCTTTCTATTTTTAGGTATTCTGTGACAAGCCTTGTGTAGCCTTGGAAAATGTCTTAAAACTGTGGTGTTTAATTTTCATAAATAGATCCATTTTAAAATTCTCAAAGTTTTGTCATCTAGTGCATCAGAATGATTTGATTCTGTATTGACCATGAAGCTGAGTGTTGTAGGCTTTGGAATTGTATAGATTTTCTAAATGGGGAGAGAACTCAGAAAAGGAGTTAGGTGACACTCCTAGTGTAGGGTGTCTTCCACAGATAAGTACAGAGCCTAATAGGTGAACAGCTGGAAGCTCAGGAAAGTAGCTACTGGCTTCTAGGACATCCACTTGAGGTAGACTGTTGGGCAAGTGTGTACATTCTGTTGGAGGGTGTTTCTGATTGTGTTGTGAAGCTGTGAACACTGATCCTAAAGCCAGCCTGGCAGCTGTCTTGGTCAGTTTGATAGTTACCTGTGTCCATTGCACCGAGGACAGTCTAGCTTTACTCAGTGCCATCATTTTCCCTGAAATGCAAAGATATTAAGTCCTTGTGCCAACCTTGAATTCAATGTCTTGGAGAAAGGCTGTAATGAAGAGAACATTCGTAAGTGATTACAAGGAATTGAACTGCAAACGTGAATTAAATGCATTTTCAAGAACTTTACCAATGAAATATTATTTGTTTAAACAATGTTATGCTTCTGTCTTTTTAAACTTTTCCCCTGTTTAGTTGATGTTTCACTTGGGCAGTTTTGTCTGACTAATGTGTCTTTCCTCCTGTGAATGTGGCACCAGAAGAGTCCCTGTTCATGAATCCCAATGAAAAAAAATATTTTGAAAGGGATGAAAAGGTTTATTTTGTGACTGTATCTTTCAGTGTATTCTTTCTCTTTACCAGCCACCCCCACAATAAATATTGCTTATTAAATGAAGCATAAGATTAAATGACGAACCAGAAAGTGTTTTAAATACCTGAGTTCTAAACTCAGTTTAAAACATTCAATCCTAGATGATCGATCAGGAAATCTGTTCTAAATATAAACAGGAATGCAACGTTTAAAATTGATATTTTATTCTCACCATCTTTTTGTTTGTTAGTGAGTTCAAGCAGTGATTATTAGGGAAAAACTGTTCTTCATGCGTTTTGTTATTAATGTTACCATTTTCCTCCTTGGTTCTAGGATTTGGTGCCAATGGTGAATGAATTGTTGCTCTATGCAATACTGGATCTTTTTATTTAACATCCTATTGGACTTCTTATTCAATCTGTAGCTATTGTGGTATGCTGAGGTGGAATTTGAAACATGTGTGCCTATAAAAAAAGTTTTTCTGGATCAGCCGTCACTCTGGATTAAATAGAATAGGCCTATAGGCTCTGGCATTTAGAAGAGTTAGAGGTGATCTCCTTGAAATGTATAAAATCCTTAGAAGAGTTGACAGTGGGTGCTGAGAGGTGGTTTTCTCCCCTGGCTGGAGAGTCTGGAATGAGGAGACATAGGTTGAGAATAAGGCCATGTGGGACTGACGTGAGGAGAAATTTCTTAATGCAGAGTGTTGTGAATTTTTGGAATTCTCTACACCCCCCCCCCCCCCCCCCCAGAGAGTTGGATGCTCAGTTCTTGAGTATCCTCAAGACCGAGATCGAGGGATTTGGCAATAAATTGGAATTGTGATCGATGTTTACCCATGATCTTATTGAAGGCTGGAGCTAGGGGTGGTAAGGCCTACTCCTGCCTATGTTCGCTCTATCCTGCTAGATAATTGTTTCCAAAAATCAAAAACAAATCCCCTTTTGTAGATGTGTACACATTTTTTTTATATTAAATGTCTAATGTGGGAAATTGTGGGTATTATAAATGTGCACCGCATATCATTACATACCTATTAGATACTAAAACCCATTGACTTCATTAAAGCATTCCTCCTGTCCAGCCCCCTCTGCGGGCAGCCTCCTCATGTGCCAAATGCTACTCTCTCTCAAGCACCTCCTCATTCTTCCAATTTTTCCCATCTTACTATGGAGCAACACCTCTTGATGACACAAAGGGATAGCATGCATCAGGCTGTTCTTTTCTCAGTCAGCCACACAAGGGTGCTCACTTCATTTCTCACATCCTCCCTCTTCACACCCTTTACTTTTTAAAAAGAAACGCATGTAATCCAAAGTCTAAAGAAAAGTTGATTCGTTGAATGGGCCTCGCAGCTGTGATTTGACAGTGTGATTTGTAAAGTGGAACCCTATGTATTCAAACACGTCTGGATTATTTTTGCACCATTATCTAATGTGTGCTAAAAGTTCCTTGGGTTTTAATTTGTCATTGGTCAGTGATTCCATTGACTGTACAGGGTGCAAAAAAATTATTTTGTCTCCCTGTGATAAGGCTGAACCTTTGTGACTGTTTTGAAATTCTTGCAACTGGTGTTGGTTTCTCCTTGTGTTACACTCTTATCATGTTCTCATTTTTATGAATGGGTTTCTCCACCACCCCCCCCCCTCCCAATTCAAGCCACTGTACTTTGGAGAATAATATTAATGCAAAATTTAAACTCTGATTTTTAATGATCAGAAGTGCCAAGTTCGTGGTCATTCACTGTTGCACAAGAGTCTGCATACATATGATTTATTCTACAGAACTGATCACTAAGTTATTGTGTCATGACGCTGGATTGGAAACCTTTTGTGTGAAACTGTCCAGTGTTTTGTCGAGCTGTGCACATGTTACTTTGTCATTAAAAAATGTCTTTACCAGCTAATACAGTCCTTATAATAATCCATACTATGGCTCCAGGCCATAAGCCAATAGCTCCCATCAGTCAGCATCACCTGATCCTGTCTCTGCTTTATTACAGGACGTTTCATTTTAGTAAAGCAACTAAAAATAATTTAATATTTGAAACAGGGACATTGTGTACAATATGTAGTTAATTTGAGCTTTGGCAGCTATTGGAATTTCCAGTTTAAGGCAGTTACTGTGCAAGCATTAACAGCAAACAGTTGAAGAAATGCTGAGGCCCCACATCCTTTAAAAAGTGCCTGGATGAGCAGTTGGCACGTCATAACATTCAAGGCTATGGGCCAAGTGCTGGTAAATGGGATTAGGTCGGTAGGCCAGGTGTTTCTCGCGTGTCGTTGCAGACTCGATGGGCCGAAGGGCCTCTTCTGCACTGTGATTCTGTGAAGCAGCAGGAGTAACAGTTGGAAGGCCAACCTTGTATTAAACATGAAGCTCCTCTGGCCCAAAACGGGTTTCTGTTTGTTATTTTGATGCATGTTATACATTTACATTCTCAATGCAAAAGGCCAGCGGTTGAACAAGTGTCTGAGGTTAGGCTTTAATTTAATTTTGAAATGTTAGTAAAGTTCCTTAATGCAGAAAGGAGGCTTCTGACATTGAAAATCAGCCTCTACATCATTTTACGGTTTCTCAGAGTATAACCGGGCTGTGTTGGTCTTTGCACATTTGTTCCAGTGCCTCGCTTTTTTTGTATATTTTAAGGATAGTTGTCTGACAGCTGTCTGATTCCGAATCAGTCCCAATTTGTCTGGATTAGGTTCCTAGATCAGATTTTCACCTGTGCAGTCAGAAGCACAGTTTTTAATTGCAGAAAAATAATTGAGAGGTTTAAAGTTGTTACTTTGACAAAAAATGGGCATGGGGTGTGTGTTGAAAACCTCAAGATGTATCTGCCCTGCCATTGTATCGACTTCTCCATTAACTGTCCCTTTTAAACATAGTTTAAAACGGATTATTAATTTTGGGCTGTTTTACTTCAGGCAAAATGTCAAGGCCATAGTGCAGTGGAGAAGGATTTACTAACTGATACAGGGATGAGAGGTTTTATTTATAAAACTTATGGAAATTTGAGGCCCTTTTCATTATGACAGGAATGGTTAAAATGAGACCTAATACAGTTGTTTAAAGTTGCTTGCCAGCGAATGAATAACAATAGGGCTTAAAATGATCAAAAACACAAGGGGGGATGTTGGGAGATATTTTCTTAAGCAGTGATAAGAAGCGAATGCCAAGCAGAATTCATAATTGGGTTCAGAAGGGGATGTGAATAAATATTTGATAAAGAAAAGACACGGTAATGGGACTAGATGGATAATACTCCTATGAAATGCTTTGGGGCATTTGCCTACATTAAAGGTGCTATATAAATGCAAGTTGTTATTGTTGCCTGACTTCCTAAAGTCCTCTACAATCTTTATTTTAATTTTCTAACCACGCTTTTCCATCTCCTCCCTAACCCACCATCGCCATCCAACCAGGAAATGGGTTTCCCCAGCCATATGTTGATGTTGTTCTGTAAAATTCGGAAATTCAGGTCATTAATGTGCCTTGTAAAATTGGCTCCAATACAGATTCCGACAACATCCTTTCATTCTGAGAAATGTTCTCGCGCACCCACCCTTTACCTTCCGCCTCCAACCCTCTCTGTCCGTGTGGACACATTTAGAACATTCATAAAATGAGAGCAATTGGCATCACCCAAAATGGAATAATTGCGATTTCACCACGAATGCAGTTTAACTCTGACTTAGCCTTTGGTTCCTTGTTAGATGTGTAGTTTTTTTAAAATAGTTTGAATAGTCATATTGATGTATTATCATGTGGAAGGCTGTCCTTGATTCTAATGAGAGATCCATTTATCCTATCTATGGTAGTTTGCAGGTTTTGAGGTATTTGGGTGTACAGACCTCACAGAGTAGACAGGCTCTACTTGATGTGGCGGCTTCCTAAACTAGTGAATCCATGGTTGACTGGGAGGAAGAAGCCTTTCCTTTTTGGCATCTGTCCTCAAGGGCGTGTTAATCAATCCATCGCACAAATTTCCCTTCCTTTTGGCCTCTGTGTGTAGCACCCATCAGCCAGTCTCTCCCTTGTCTGTTTTCTTCGCGATGATTGATATGATGTTGACTCTCCTTGCCATGGCGGGAGTAGCACGTCCGGTTTTATTGTTGACAGACTGTTAGCTGCAGCATTGTAAATATTTCTGCTCTTACACCAAACCTATTTTCCTCAGGCATTGTAGGATAATAACTATGAGAAACTATAACTTGCATTTCTGTATAAGGCCTGGCTCTTTAAACTTGAAAAACAATAATAAAACAATCTAGCACTCAATAAAAAAATCAATAAAATCAATTTAAAAAATCTAGCACACTCAAATTGCAAATTTCAAATGATTCCCAACATGGATAAGAGAATTCCAGATTTCCACTCCCTGTTTGTGTGGGTGGGAGTTTCACTGATTTCACTGCTGAATGGCCTCTCTAATTTTCCCCCTGATTTGAATCCCCACCCCCACCAGGGGGAAATAGCTTCTTTTCTTGTGCTGTTGAATTCTTTTATCATTTCAGACACCTCAATTAGATCACCAGCTCCCAACCTTCTAAACTCCAGGGAGCACAAGCCAAGTTTATGGAACCCGCCATCATAATTTAACTTTTAATCCTTGCTTTCACTCTGCTAAATGCAGTTGCTCCAGTTGCACAAGAAAAGAAGCTAATTCCCCCTGGTGGGGATTCAAATCAGGGGGAAAATTAGAGAGAGGCCATTCAGCAGTGGAATCAGTGAAACCCCCACCCACACAAACAGGGAGTGGAAATCTGGAATTCTCTTATCCATGTTGGGAATCATTTACAGGTGATCAAGAGTAGACTGATGGGGCAGTAATTGGCCAGGTTGGACTTGTCTTGCTTTTTGCGTATAGGACATATCTAAGCAACTTTCCACATTGCTGGGTAGATGCCAGTGTTGTAGCTGTATTGGAACAGCTTGGCTAGGGGCATGGCATGTTCTAGAGTACAAGTCTTCAGTACTATTGCTAGAATATTGGCAGGTCCCATAACTTTTGCACTATCCAGTGCCTTCAGCCTTTTCTTGACATCACGTGGAGTGAATCGAATTGGCTGAAGACTGGTATCTGTGATGCTGGGGACCTCCGGAGGAGGCCGAGATGGATCATCCACTCAGCACTTCTGACTGGAGATTGTTGCAAATGCTTAAGCCTTATCTTTTACACTGACGAGCTGGGTTCCCTCATTAAGGAGTGGTATATTTGTGGAACCACCTCCTGCAGTGAGTTGTTTAATTGTTCACCATCATTCACGACTGGATGTGACAGGACTGCAGAGCTTAGATCTGATCTGTTGGTTGTGAAATCACTTAGCTCTGTTTATCACTTGCTGCTTATGCTGTTTGGTGTGCAAGTAGTTCTGTGTTAGAGCTTCTCCAGGTTGATACCTCATTTTTAGGTATACCTGGTGCTGCTCCTGGCATGCCCTCCTGCACTCTTCATTGACCAGGGTTGAACCCCTGGGTTGATGGTAATGGTAGAGTGGGGGATTGCTGACTACAGGAAGTTTTGCAGCTTACTGGAAATTCTCTGCTTTTCAAAACCTTTCAACTAAAGCATCAATTTATCTAAGAAACTACAGGCCTGCTACGAAAGAGGCTGAGACATCATGAATTGTAATTATATTGCTTTTTCCCTCATCTGTATCTAATCTTTATGTAAGTGATAGTGTGGGTGAGTCAAATGATTGAGATGTTGCTTTTTTAAACCTCTGGAGCAAGTGCGTGATAAATAACCTTTTAATTTACAATTACACATTGGAGGATTGAACAGTAGCAACAATCTTTTCACTGGCATCACTCAGCAGCCTAGGATGCATGCCCTAAGGAACTTAATGACTTGATCTATGGATAAGTCCTAAACTAATTCCTTTTCTACAGTTACCTCTTACCAGTTGTTCTGTATCTTCCTTCAATATACCAACATTTCCTTTCCACCATGATTTCAAAATATTTAATATATCTTTATCCTCCACAATTAGATTTCTCCCTTCATCGTTGAGCAGTTCTTCTCTCTCCCCCGCTGTGCCCCTCTGTGTGTCTCATTATTCTTTCACTTTTTTAAAAGCATTTTATGATTTCCTTTATCTTTTTCCATATTATCTTGTAACTGTTAACCTGCCTTTTACATCCTCGCTACATTTGCAATATTGCTCATTCTTCATCCTTCATAATAGTTAATTCTAAACCAACAAGGTTTGTGTGCAGCTTCTGGTTGAGGAAATCACTTTTGCAGTTATTGACTGAGTGCTCTTCATGAAGGCTGACACCAGCCAGATGACTAAAAGGGACTTTGCAGTTTGGACTACGTTATGAACTAGTCCAGCATCTGCCAAGAGCATGAAATAACTTTGTCCTTTATCACCTTAACAGTGCTGTTTCTTCACCCCAATGAAAGAGAGATTGGTTTGCATTTCTGCAGCACCTACAGAGTAGTCCCTGTTGTAACGTAGGAAACACGGCAGCCAATTTGCACGCAGCAAGCTCCCACACACAGCAATGTGGTAACGGCCAGATAATCTACTCTCGTGATTGAGAGTGAGGGATAAACATTGGCTAGTGCACCAAGAATAACTCCCCTGCTCCTCTTCAAAAATGGGGCGAGAGAATGTTTACATCCACCTGAGAGGGCAGACAGGGCACCCCCTCGGTACTGCACTGGAGTGCCAGCCTAGATTTTGTGCTCAAATCTCTGGAGTGGGATTTGAACCCGCAACCTTCTGACTCAGAGGCAAGAGCGCAACCAAATGAAGCGCACACAGCTCACAACTCCAGATATGCTTACTGGGTTGTTTTGCTGCCCTGAGTTGAGATTGGGGTATCAATGTGCACCGACACTTCACGGTGTCCTGCTTGTGCTCGCTGTATTCCACCTGAGATCCTCCTATCATCGAGTGAAGTCTAGTTATTTCATGCTGGTGGGAAGTGTGGTTTTAGCTGCACTGATTCCCGTGCGCATTTGGGACTCTTGGCTCCTAAATGTTGTGTGTAGGCTATCTGCACTTGGGCAAGGGTGGGTGGAGGGTTGTGTACTTCCAACCTTACTAAAATGCTTAGCTTTTGGTCTACAATGCTCTTAACATATGCACACCAAAGTGTATACTCCCTTTTATAAATGCTGGGTAATTTCCTGCAGTGTAAACCTTGTCTCTTTTTACTTTGGGTTGCTGAGTAGCGAGGGTTTGATGACTGGTGTGGTTAGAAACCCATCACCACACTTAATCCACCTTTCTATCTTTCCCCTAGTGATCTCCACTCTCGCTCAAATTGTCTCCACTTCTTAAAATCTGAATAACACCACAAAACCTGACACTTATGGGGAAAAAAGTAGCAAACAGACAAAAATTCTTTTTAAAAAAAAAACAAAATTTAAGAATAGAAAAATAAATCCTATGCAGATTTTTTTTTCTTTATTCTTTCATGGGATGTGGGTGTCGTTGGCAAGGTTGGCATTTGTTGTCCATCCCTAACTTCCCTTGAACTGAGTGGCTTGCTCGGCCATTTCAGAGGGCAGTTCAGAGTCAACCACGTTGCTGTGGGTTTGGAGCCACATATAGGCCAGACCAGGTAAGGACGGCAGATTTCTTTCCCCTAAAGGGCATTAGTGAACCAGATGGGTTTTTACAACAATAATAGTTTCATGGTCACCATTATGGAGACTAGCTTGTAATACCGATTTATCAATTGAACTTAAATTCCACCAGTGGCATATGAACCTGGGTCCCCAGAGCATTAGCCTGGGTCTCTGGATTATTCCGCTATGCTACCATCTCCCCACAAATGAATGAATGAAACTCTGTTATGAGCCAAAGACTTTCTATTTCTTTCTTTATAATGTTTTTAAAATATTCCAGCCACCATTTTTCTCTCCTTACATCCAATCCATGTTGCGGTGCAGTTTAGAGATTCCACCCCACCCACCCCCGCCCATATTTGTTACTTTGCCTAAATTACTGCCCTTTGAGCGTGCCTGGACACCAGGAGTTAGCAAGCTATGAAATCATGAGCTGAACACAGCCACCACCTCCTGACTGGATGCTTGGGCCCACGCTGCTCTTCCAGCCTTGGTTACTGCATATCTCTCTGTCAATATCTCTGCCTCTCCTCCCAGTTTAAAGATCGATTCTAACACCTTTGATACCATCCCAGCTGAGATCAGCTCACTCAACACAGATTAGACTGTTGAACTTTGGATGTTTTACCTTGTGTGACTAATAGCAAATCAACAGCAGCTTTACATAGAAAGGCTTCTAAACGTTTTTACATGAAAAAGGCCTATTTTCTAAAGATAATCCTGATGGATGGGCAGCATTTTACAATTGGTCCAGTGACTCACCATCTAATGATATCGCTTGAGAAGTAGAAAACAGTGGGTAGAAGAGCACACACAGAACTAGAGCATATTGTGCTAAAGTAATGTATTATAGGTTACATAAAAGGCTGAATTCACAGCTGCAACACACACAAGTGAAATTGATGTCGTAGCGTTCTAATTTTGGTACAGTTGAGTTTTTGTAAAGATGTATGTAATTATATTTTCATTCTTCTAAGATATTAGTGGGCTGCGAAATAAGGCTATTGAGACTAACAGACCTTTCCTGCTTCCTTATTCCTGTTAGTACCAGAACCCATGTACGTTCCTGTATAACTTGTAAACTTTGCAAAGGGTGGAGATTTCAAACTTTATACCTGCTCCAGACATTGATAGCAATGTTTGTGTAAATTAACCTTTGGTATTATGATTTAGCTATATTTCAGGATTGCTGCTGTGGGGTGGGGGGCACAGCCATTGTATTACTGTTTATTGCTAAACATTGGATGGTGTAGGTTACCATGTAATTACTGGATTGTCGTAAAAACCTATCTGGTTCACTGATGTCCTTTTAGGGAAGGAAATCTGCCATCCTTACCCGGTCTGGCCTACGTGTGACTCCAGACCCACAGCAATGCGGTTGAATCTTAAATGCCACTCAAGTTGTCAAGAGAGGGCAATTCACCATTGCCTTCTTGAGGGTAATTGGGGATGGAAAATAAATGCTGACTTTGTCAATGCTGCCCACATCCCTAGAATCAAGTAAAAAAAAAATTTTCAAGTTACTACCTTTTGATAACTAACAGCAACCAATTAACACGAGACAGACTGTTTAGTATATCTTATCTTTGCTAAGCTGGGGATCATTGTCCTTTTCTTTATTTTTTTGAAGGAAAAGCACATGCCTGGTGTTTGAACTTACATGGGCAGTTCTTTGATGGCCTTTTCTGTGTGAGAGGTCTTTGAATTTTTGAGTGAAACTCAATGGATCGTATAGTTGTAAAGAGTGACATCTATTTGTTTTATGTTTAGGGTGCTCTGGGTCATATGGAACACTGCAATTGATAACATAGCCTTCACTAACAGTGGTTTCCCTTTGCAGTGACAACTACATTGTACGTGTCAAAGCTGTGGTTATGACCAGAGATGACTCGGGATGGTTACCACAAGATGGAGGTGGTCTCAGTCGAGTTGGCGTCTGTAAGGTCATTCAACCAGAGGGCACTGGGAGAAGTGATTTTCTCATCCATGGTGAACGGCTTCGAGACAAACTGGTAAGTCAGGCAGTTTTTGTAAGGAAACTAAATACATCATTTCCAGATCTTTAAGCAGCAACGGAATTTTTTTTTAAAAGTCAAGGAAGGTGTTTATTTGGATCATTTATGACTTAATGTTTACCAATTTTGACTTGACCTCATCATATGCTTTTTGTCCCTCTTTATAAGTTGCTTTGATCAACATTCAGCAACTTCTGAAGCAACATTTTTATCACTTTTTTGTTCAAAGCTACAAAAGTTGACTGCACTTACTGTCCATTCCTGAGTGCCGGCGGTACCATTATTATCCTTGAGCTGCCATCCTTATGACGGTGCCCCCATAATGGTGTTAGGTCAGCAGGTCGAGCATATTGATCCAATAGTCACAAAGGGATGGTATCATGTGTTTTACTCTTACATTCTACCCATTGTGAACCTGAGGTCATCCAAAGTTCTGCTGCCCATTTCCACTCCCACCAAGTCCTGATCCCCTATCAACCTTGTGCTCACTAACCTACATTGGCTCTTGGTCAAACAAAGTCATGGTTTTAACATTCTCATCCTTACTTTCAAATTCCCCCAAGGCCTCAGCTCTCCCTATCTCTGGAACCTCCTCCAGCCCTGCAACCCTCTGAAATATCTGCGCTGCTCTAATTCCGGCCTCTGGAACATCCCTCTAATTTCCATCGCTCCACTGTTGGTGGCCGAGCGTTCGGCTGCTTGGGCTCCAAGCTCTGGAACTCCCTCCATAAATCTCTCCACCTCTCTACCTCACTTCCCTCCTTATAACACCCTTTTTAATACCTACCTCTTTGACCAAACATATGGTCACCTCACCTAATATCTCCTTATGCGACTCAGTGTCACGTATCTTATAACATTCACTCCTGTGAAGCACCGTAGGATGTTTTGTCAAATTAAAGGCTCTTCGTAAATAAAATTTGTTTGTACTGTTTCTCTATTCATGTTCAATTTTATTATACGGTTAGCATTTTAAATGAAACTGTAAACCCACAACTACCCATCCCCTGTGTTCATAATTACATAAAATGAGAAGAACAAATCTAGGAATTCAGGGTCTGAGTATCTTGTGAGCTTTCTATTGGGTTAAATGATTCAAATCTAAGTGGAATGCTGGTGAATTGCATCTAACTCCAGAACAAACATGGTCACCTCTCTAATAAGACCAAGCCGCATAGGAAATATTGTTGCTCATGCAAACAGTAATTTCTGTTCATTGGCCTTTATTAGAGAAGTTTGAATTATGTGATGGATCTTCACTTTAATTAAGTTGGAATGTTGGGCAATAATTAGGATTGAACACACCAGCCGTTTCACCATCTCAATTTGCCTGTAAGTTTCAGGAGAGCTGGAAAACAAATTCAACTAATGAGCTGTTTCCTAGCCCAAACTATTTCCAATGTCATTGGTAATAAATTGTATGAATATTTACAAGAGAATTTTCCTTCTATGTAGGTACTGTAAAATAAAGAAAATCTTGTTTTGGCTTTTAATCTTAGATAATACAGTAATGATGTGAACAAATGGGATTCATGTGATTGCAGAACGACTGTAATTGAGTTACTTTGCATGTGGAAATAGTAATGTAGCGCTTAGTACTAGGCTTGCACCCACATCACCCACAATCGAAAGAACTCTGGCCATCCAATTAATATAAAGAACCTGAGGATCTTCCAGTGTCAACGTTTCATAGAATTACATAGAATTAGCCGCACAGAAACAGGCCATTCGGCCCAACTGTCCTTACCTGGTCTGGTCTACATGTGACTCCAGAGCCACAGCAATGTGGTTGACTCTTAACTGCCCCCTGAAATGGCCGAGCAAGACACTCAGTTCAAGGGAAATTAGGGATGGGCAAAAAATGTTGGCCTTGCCAGCAACACCCACGTCCCATGAAAGAATAAAGAAAAAAAATCTGCATAGGATTTATTTTTCTAGTCTCACTATTCTTAAATTCCATTTTTTAAAGAATGGTATTCATGCTCCGCACAAGCCTACTCCCACCCTTTTCATTTAACGTGACCTTCTGCTCCTTCCCCCATGTGTTTATCTAGCTTCCCCTTACATGCAATGTTTCATTTCATAAAGTGGACTCCAATTGAGTATAGGAAGAACAATCTGTTAAAATGACCAAAGATTTTAAGTTACAGTATTTCTAAATTGATTTTGGGTTTTTTTTTTTGTTTCTTAAACCCCCTTCATGTCACACTCTTTCCTGTTGCTAACGTGAAGGAAATATTGAGGAAAAAACATCAGGTTCACCTGATGGAATAACCTGTCACATTTGAGCCTTGCATATTTGCTGCATGTACTATGACAATGGACAGTGTCCTATTTGATACTACACCCGAAGTACAGAACTGTGACAATGTGGCACTGGAAATTCAGACCTGGAAACGTTTCAGCTATGTCTCACTTTTTTTTCTATTTGCCCATGGGATATGGGCATCGCTGGTAAGGCCAGCGTTATTTGCCTATGCAAGCAGTTAAGAGTCAACCACATTGCTGTGGATCTGGAGTCACATGTAGGCCAGACCGGGTAAGGATGGCAGATTTCCTTCCCCAAAGGACATTAGTGAAGCAGATGGGTTATTACAACAATCGATGATGGCTTCATGGTCACCATTAATAATGGCTAGCTTGCAATCCCAGATTTTTAATTAATTGAATTCAAATTCCATCCCCTGTCATGGGGGGGGATTTGAACCCATGTCCCCAAAGCATTAACCTGGGCCTCTGGATTACTAGTCCAGTGACAATACTCCCCCGTAAAATGCTCCTTTTGTAATGTTGGTTCTGACCTGGTAGTTATTAATAGTTGCCACTCTTCATCATTCACTCTTGTCAATTAAAGCTTGATATTAATACTTTGAAAGGACACAAGTTAGTTGACTTGCTGATTTGCAACTGATACACTTCCTGATGCTATTTAATAAGCTACTGCAGAATTATACTGTTCTAATTTTACAAACCTATTTCTTTAAGAAAAAAACGACTAGTAATTGAAAGGGATTATGCAATAGGTTTGATAAATTGAAGAGCGTTCACGGTTAATGAAACCCAGACGATGTGTAAGCTCGGACTATGGGATGGGCGGGGTACTGGTATGCGATTCTATCTATGGCTGAATGGCCAAATTAAAACTATGTTGAAACTTGCTGGCTTGGTTTCATGTGGTAGAATACCTGTAGGGAGCGTTTTTTTATCCCCCTGCAATTCTTGCCCCTCCATCCATATTTCTTTAAAATTGTTAATTTGTGCAAAGTTAAAGGGGGCTGGTAGGTATGGAAGGGGCTAAAGTCTAGTGAAAAATATTATTCGTTCTACTCAAGACCTTGACTAAACTGTTAGGTCTCTTTAACGAGAGTTGGAGTTGCTGTTACTTGCACCAAGCAATATGGAGGTGTTGGCAACCCCATGGTTTAAGAGCACTACTTTAAGCCACAATCTATCATTTACAGCAATCGGATCATTGAAGTGGGCCAATAAGTTTAAAGCGGGATTTTCGTTTTTGTTTTCTGTACTGTTGGCAGTTTGAGGTTGGTGCTGTGACTCTTACTTGTGACCTCATTTTTTTTATTACTATGTTTTCTCTTGCACAAGATTGTATTGGAATGCTTCTTGAAGAAAGACCTGGTTTACACTAAAGCAACACCTACATTTCACCATTGGATGATTGACAACCGGAAGTTTGGACTTACATTTCAAAGCCCTGCTGATGCACGAGCATTTGACCGAGGAGTGAGAAAGGCAGTCGAAGACCTGACAGAAGGTACAGCGTGTCTACTTTGTCAGCCTTTTATTACCATTTCCGTCAAGCAGAATTGTGGATGTGCCTAACAGGGCAAGCGCACAATTTCCTTTCTCACAAACAAATAAGCCTGCTCCGAACCACAGTGAAAGGCGTAATGTGTACTGGCAGGAGGCTCATCTCACAATAGTTTTTGCTTTATAACTGGTCGGTTCATGATTTCACTTCTATCATGTAAATAAATTTGTGTAAAGACCGTGATTACTGGCATTTATTTGCACTGTTGCCTTAATTTTGCGCAAACCTGTATAAATCTGCATATCTGTCTGATAGAAGCACAAATGCTGATCGCTCAACTTATGCATTCATTTAAGAAGGAGGAATTTTGGACTTGACACTGGGCTGAATAATTGCTCATGATGCCATTTAACTGCTGGAAGGATTCACTTGCCATTTTGCCTAAATTGAGCCAAACTTTGTGATTGTGACTGTGACCAAATATAAGTTTGCAGAAGCAAAATTGCTCCAGGCTTGCATTTGTTAGCACTGTCCAATGAAGATTCCTTTTTGAACTAAATTCACCCAACCATTGGCACTTGTGCTTTCACACGCAGGGCTCTGAAAATCCCTTCCTAAACCTCCACCTCTCTCTCCTTTTTTAATATGCTTTTTAAAACCTACCTCTTCAACCTGGCGTCCATCCTAATATCTCTTCATAGAAGAACAGAAAATGCTGGAGACACTCTCATCAGGCCTGACACCATCAGTGGAGAGAGAAACGAGAGTGAACGTTTCAGTCGGTGACCTTGCATCAGAATTCAGAAAAGCTAGGGATGTGACAGGTTTTACGCAAGTGAAGGGGTTGGTGGGGGGTGGGATAAAGAACAAAAGGGAAAGTCTGTGATCAGGTGGAAGACAGGAGATTAAATGGCAAAAGGGATGATGGTGCAAGGCAAAAGGAGATGGTAAAGGGACAGGTAAAGAAACAAAAGATGTGTCTAGAGGAGGTATGAATAGCTGGGGCCAGGGCAAGGGTTGGGTTCGGGGGGTGGGGGGGGGTGTGAGGGGCCCAGGGCCTGGGAGGGGTGGGGGGGGGGAGGCACGAGGGGCAAATGCAGAATCAGCAACAGCTGCTGTCTGAGAAAGTAGGATCGGTAGTTACAATCTGGAATCGTTGAAATAATGTTGTGTCCAGAAGGCTGTAAAGTGTTTAATTGAAAGATGAGGTGTTCCTTGAGCTTATTTAGAACAGTTGGAGGCTGTGGTCCGAGTAGGAACGGACAGTCAAAACGACAGGCGGCCGGAAACTCAAGGCCAAGTGTGTGGACAGAACGGAGGTGTTTAGCAAGGCGGTCATACAATCTGTGTTTGGCCTCCCCAATGTAGAGGAGACCACATTGTGAGCAGTAATTGCTGTATTATTACTAAATTGAAAGAAGTATTTGTAAATCATTAGGACAGTAAGGGGATTCTGGACATTGAAATGGGAGGTAGTGAAAGGGCAGGTGTTGCATCTCCTGTGCTTTTGTGAGAAGGTGCTGTGGGAAGGGGAGTGGCTGTTCTGATTGATGAGAGTGGACTAGGGAATTACAGAGGAAATTGCCCCTTTGGAACGCTGAAAGGGATAGGAGGGACAATCGTGGTGGCATCACGCTGGAGGTAGTGGAATTGGCGGAGGATGATCAGTCGAAGATGGAGGATGGTGAGGTGGAATGTGAGGACTGGGTGAATTCTATTGTCGTTCTGGGCGGGACAAGAGGGGGTGAGAGTAGAGGAGTGGGAAATGGGATGGACACAGTCAAGGGCCCCATCAGTCATGGTGGAGAGGGAATCCTCAGTTGGGAAAAGAAGCTGATATATCAGAAGCTCTGGTATTAAAGGTGGCATTGTCAGAACTGATACAACCGAGGTGGAGAATCTGGTAATCGAGTCCTTCATAGGAAGTGTAATCAAGGTCATTGTGATGACAGTCTATTCCTAAAAATGGAGATAGAAAAGCTGAGAAATATCTCCTCGGGTGACTCAGTATCAAAATTTGAAATGCCTTGGGATGTTTTACTACATTAAAACTTCTAACCAGTTGCTTGGACAGATTATTGGCTGATTTATCTGGCACGGTACGATTATATCAGGGTGTCTGGGATGTCGATTGATGGTCATAACTCAGTTGTGTCAACATCGCGTTGTTACTTGTCTTGCCTCAGGATAGCTCTGCCCAACTGGCGAGCCCATCTCCAGATTTTAGGAGAAATTTTCAGGATTAATTTGGCTGGGGTTTCAGGGTTCTGACAAGAGGGTTGTTACCATTTTTCTTTTATATCTATTGGACCTGATACACTCCAAAAGTGGCTTCATAAGCCAATCAGTGTGGCTCAGTAGTGTGTCGGTCAGAGCAGTAGCAGCCTCCCTTCCTCGAAGAACATTCGTTAAATCATTTGAAGGACAATCTGGCAATCTTCCCCTTTACTCTGGTGCTAACCCACAAGCAACCAGATTCAGTGAATTTAATTTAAACTGCCAAACCTCTGAGCTTTTCTCAATTCCAAGTCATAATCACAATACGACTGTAATCTTTTGAATAAAATGTTTTGGTTCTTGGCGAATTACATTACTGACATGCTGTAATCACTTTGGACGATTCAGTTTTTTAATAATGCACACTTTCCTCTCAGGGTCAACAACATCCTCTTCAACAATTCAGAACGAAGTGGAGGTCGGCGATGATGATGTTTTTACAGTAAGAGCTACTGCCAATATTGGCAACTCTTTTCATTTGTATCAACTTGCAGAATGAATTTTAACATTTTTTAATTCAAATTCTTTGAACTAACTGTTTTGTGAAAATGCTCAGGACATTTCTGGCAAACATAGAATTCTGTGCAGCGGAATAATACAATGCTCGTGAGTGGCATTTGTGGGACTGGGAATTGTGAAAACATGTTCAAGTGTTGCTAAACAAGGCTAAAACTTGTGGCTCATGTAGAAGTTTGGAGTCTGCTGCTCCTTACTGTGACCATGGACTTGAAGTTTAAACAGTCAAATTTTCAGAGTGATGCTGCTATCTAAAATCGCACTGTTTGAACACTTTAGCCTAATGTTAATCAGTAGAATGAAGTCACTGCAGACTTCCTCTATCGTTTGAGTATACAATTGTTCATTTCTCTTTGTTTAAGTGATGGGGGTCTGTTCTGAACATAGTCTGAATGACAAGACAATTTTAAACTTTGACTTGTAAATAATGTGCTAAGTCATTCAAATGAATTAGTTTCTCAATTTATTTGTTGAATAGTTGAGCAGTATTGGATATATCCCTCTCCCTTGCCTATGTTGCTATTAATGTTGTCCTAATGTATTTGTGAATAGTGGAAGCCTGGGAATATTTAGCTCAATGGTAAAAGTATAAATATGGATTGCTACTTCCTTGAATCTTGGCATCACGTTTCCTTACAAGACAGAATATCTATCCAAAGAAATCTGTGTAGTCACATACTTTCTAACTAAGAAGAGCTGGCATGGCAATCAGTTCTTTTTTAAAAGTTGCTTCTGGCAGAATCATTTCAACGTTTTTTTCCTTTAGCACTGAGTAATGATGCACATCAACTGCATTCAGTGATGAATGTGGCTTGGGAGTTCAAAGGCTGTGATAAACCTTGATGTATAAAGAGCCTTTAATTTGCCAACCCCCTGCAAAAATGGCAAAAAGTGGTTGGGGGCAATGAGAGGTATTATAGATATTAAAAGATAAGTCATTTGTGAAAGGTTCGAATATGATGCCTAAACCTTTTACTGAATAGCGTAAGTTGCAAATGATGAATTAAACTGCTAAGCTACAGGGAGTATCCCGAAAACAGTAACTGGAAATGTTTAATGAAACACTCGAAAAGATAATCAAATTTGTCAAACAGCACTCCAGTCTGCTTCATATGAATTGTAGTTGAATCCACATTAAACTTGTCACCAGATCTGACTTTGTACCATCTCCCTCCTCCCTGTTAAGCTTCAGTTGTTCAAAGCCTTGATCAGAACCCATCTGGAGTACAGTGTTTAGCTGTAGGCAGATTTCCTCAGGAAGGATATATTGGTCTTTTAATTGGGCATGTTGCAAATTCACCAGAATGATACTGCAGCTTAAAGGATTACACTGAGGAGAGGGTTGCACAAAGCTGGTTTATATTCGCTTCTGTTTGAAATGTTAGCAGGTGGTCTGATTGAGGTGTTGAAAATGAGAGAGAGGATTTGATTGAGTAGATGAAAGGAAACTTTTTTTTAGGTACTAGGGAATCCAGAATAAAGAAACACCATCTTAACATTTAGAGCCAGGTCAATACAGGGGTGTATTCAAGAAACATCTCTTCACACAAGGGATAGTAACTATTTGGAACTCTCTTCCTAACAAGCTGGAGCGTGGACTGAGATTAGTAGATTTATTTTTTGTGGGAGTGAGGGTATCGGGGGCAAAAGGTAAATGGATTAAATGGCACTATCTTGAAGAAAAGCAGGTGAGTTCTCCTCAATGTCCTGCCAATATGCATCCCTCAAACAGCATCACAAAAGCAGATTATCTGGTCATTAATACATGGTTTGTGGGAGCCTGGTGCGCACAAAATTGGCTGCCACTTTTCCTACGTTATAGCAGTGACTGCACTTCATAACTACTACTCGGCTGTAAAGTCCTTTGAGAAGTCAGGTGGTTGTGAAAGGCGCTATATAAATGAAAGTTTTTTTTTTCTTAGAGGTACAGATCACCCATGATCTGATTGAATAGCAGGGCAGGCTTGAGGGGTTGAATGGCTTCCGCCTGTTCCCAACAGCGTTTACACAGCCTTCGTGGACTTTGAGAAACGGTGTTTCTTGAAGCCACTCACAATATATTGATAGTATCCAGTGCCACTGTACCAAGAGAATGGCTCCTTCAGCCCCAAATTCACATGTCTTCAGTAATGAAGGTTGGTGCACCATCAGATCACCCAACTATTCCATTTCCTTCCGAGTGACCCTTGCCCATTTGACTGTGTGATAGCCAGAATCTGCAACATGTGCATCATCCTCCCAGCAGCCATCGCTGGGTGCATTCCTGCCACACAGTAATTTGCCCTGACGGGCAGGATTCTGCTACTGGATAATTCCAGGATGAGCACCAAAGGTTTTATGTTGAACACCAGGTCAACTGATCCAGTCCAATATCAGCCTCACCCAGTTGCTTGTTAGGACAGGCCTGTGAGTGCCAACGTTGAATGATTTGTTTTCAATATCCTGTAGGGAGGGAACTCGGTTCTGCCCTCGATGCATGTGCAAGCGTGATGGTGAACTGTGATGTTTCATATCCTGAAATACCCGGGGGAAATGTCTTTGCACCTTCTCTGTAGCAACCGCCCCTCATGTTGAATCTGACTAGAAAATATCAATATTTATAGATCAGTTCTAAAGCGTGAGCTGTTCCAGAATGAAACTGGGTTTGGAATCCGCTTGTGCACCATCCATCTGACGCATTAGAATCTTTTGCATCTCACCCCCGCACCCCCCCCAACTAATGCCTTGTAAAAATGGCTTTGAAGTAAAAGAGATCATTTTAACTTGCTCTTGTTCTCTCTCATTCACCCATTCTTGCAAGCTTTCTCCCAACACCCAGAAAAGCAGATGAACATTTGTTCATTCTCCTTTAAGGTGCCCGCACCTTGATTGAAGCTTCTCTGTAGCTATCGATTTCAGTTGTGTAGTAATGGCTTCTTTACGCAACAACACAATAGCCAGTAATGAAAGGTCTGTGTTCTGCAGAAATGCTTCATCTTACTTTTTGCGGTGCATTTTTTACATGGATACTCATGATATTTATGTTTTCTTTTGGAACATTTTAGCACTGAGGCTTGACTAACAGAAGGTTTATTTCTAAATAAAATCTATCTTGAGATGATCTACTTGACTAGCAGTAAGATTTTTGTTTTTACTGCTGTAACCTTAGCTAGTTCCAGCTTCTTTGAGTAGAATTGAGATTCTGAAATGAGCACAAGGTGAATGGCTTTTACTAGCTTAAAGCCTTTCAAATTTAAACTTTTCTCAACTCCGCTGTGCTAACTAGTCATAAGACGCTGGCTTTACTCGCAAGTTTGCCAGATTGTCCTGACACTTGGCATTTTATTCACTTCCAGCCTTTTGTCAGCATCTTATGAGGAGAATAACAGGAGGCTGGGTTAAAAGGTGATTTCCTGTGCTCTTCAGTCAAACTATCATTAACAGCTGCTTCCAAACTACCTGCCAAAGTGATTTATTAGGGCACTGTGCAAGGGCAGGCTTGCTCAGTGTGCAGCCTAGTGCACGCTTTAAAAACAACCGAGGTTGTTATTATCCACTCAGGAATGTTTGACTTTTATACATGTATTTCTTAAATGCTTCCACTTCTCTCTCTCTCTCTCTCTCTGTCCCTCTCGGGGTCTCCCAATTGCTCGCAACCCGCCTCTGTCTGTCTGCCTGCCGGTGAGCGCCCCCCGGTCTGCTGGCCAGGGTGAGCACGCGCGTGTGTGTGTGTCTCTGTCTCTGCGAGAGTGTGTGCGTGTGCATCTCAATGTGCGCGCGCGTCTCGGGGTGTGTGTGCGCGCGCGCGTCTCGGTGTGTGTGTGCGCGCGCGCGTCTCGGTGTGTGTGCGCGCGCGCGTCTCGGCAGGTGCCTGCGCGCGTCTCGGCAGGTGCCTGCGCGCGTCTCGGCAGGTGCCTGCGCGCGTCTCGGCAGGTGCCTGCGCGCGTCTCGGCAGGTGCCTGCGCGCGTCTCGGCAGGTGCCTGCGCGCGTCTCGGCAGGTGCCTGCGCGCGTCTCGGCAGGTGCCTGCGCGCGTCTCGGCAGGTGCCTGCGCGCGTCTCGGTGTACGTGTCTCGGTGTGTGTCTGCGAGTGTCTCGGCAGGTGTCTGCGCGCGTCTCGGTGTACGTGTCTCGGTGTGTGTCTGCGCGTGTCTCGGTGGGTGTGTGTCCGTGTCTCGGGGTGTGTCCGTGTCTCGGGGTGTGTCCGTGTCTCGGGGTGTGTCCGTGTCTCGGGGTGTGTCCGTGTCTCGGGGTGTGTCCGTGTCTCGGGGTGTGTGTGTTTGTGTCTCGGTGGGTGTGCGTGCGTCTCGGGGTGTGGGTGTGTGTGCGTGCGTCTCGTGGTGGGTGTGCGTGCGTCTCGTGGTGGGTGTGCGTGCGTCTCGTGGTGGGTGTGCGTGCGTCTCGTGGTGGGTGTGCGTGCGTCTCGTGGTGGGTGTGCGTGCGTCTCGTGGTGGGTGTGCGTGCGTCTCGTGGTGGGTGTGCGTGCGTCTCGTGGTGGGTGTGCGTGCGTCTCGTGGTGGGTGTGCGTGCGTCTCGTGGTGGGTGTGCGTGCGTCTCGTGTGTGTGCGTGCGTCTCGTGGTGTGGGGGTGTGTGTGTCTGTGTCTCGTGGTGTGTGTGCCTGTGTGTCTCGGGGGGTGTGTGTGTCTGTGTGTCTCGGGGGGTGTGTGTGTCTGTGTGTCTCGGGGGGTGTGTCTGTGTCTCAGGGTGTGGGTCTCGGTGTGTCTGGGTGTGCGTGTGTATGTCTGGGTGTGTGTGTGTGTCTGGGCGGGCGTGTGTGTGTGTCTGGGCGGGCGTGTGTGTGTGTCTGGGCGGGCGTGTGTGTGTGTCTGGGCGGGCGTGTGTGTGTGTCTGGGCGGGCGTGTGTGTGTGTCTGGGCGGGCGTGTGTGTGTGTCTGGGCGGGCGTGTGTGTGTGTCTGGGCGGGCGTGTGTGTGTGTCTGGGCGGGCGTGTGTGTGTGTCTGGGCGGGCGTGTGTGTGTGTCCGGGCGGGCGTGTGTGTGTGTCCGGGCGGGCGTGTGTGTGTGTCTGGGCGGGCGTGTGTGTGTGTCTGGGCGGGCGTGTGTGTGTGTCTGGGCGGGCGTGTGTGTGTGTCTGGGCGGGCGTGTGTGTGTGTCTGGGCGGGCGTATGTGTGTGTCTGGGCGGGCGTGTGTGTGTGTCTGGGCGGGCGTGTGTGTGTGTCTGGGCGGGCGTGTGTGTGTGTCTGGGCGGGCGTGTGTGTGTGTCTGGGCGGGCGTGTGTGTGTGTCCGGGCGGGCGTGTGTGTGTGTCCGGGCGGGCGTGTGTGTGTGTCCGGGCGGGCGTGTGTGTGTGTCCGGGCGGGCGTGTGTGTGTGTCCGGGCGGGCGTGTGTGTGTGTCCGGGCGGGCGTGTGTGTGTGTCCGGGCGGGCGTGTGTGTGTGTCCGGGCGGGCGTGTGTGTGTCCGGGCGGGCGTGTGTGTGTGTCCGGGCGGGCGTGTGTGTGTCTGGGCGGGCGTGTGTGTCTGTGTCTGGGCGGGCGTGTGTGTCTGTGTCTCGGTGGGCGTGTGTGTCTGTGTCTCGGTGGGGCGTGTGTGTCTGTGTCTCGGTGGGGCGTGTGTGTCTCGGGGGGTGTGTGTGTCTGTGTGTCTCGGGGGGGCGTGTGTGTCTGTGTGTCTCGGGGGGGCGTGTGTGTCTGTGTGTCTCGGGGGGGCGTGTGTGTCTGTGTGTCTCGGGGGGGCGTGTGTGTCTGTGTGTCTCGGGGGGGCGTGTGTGTCTGTGTGTCTCGGGGGGGCGTGTGTGTCTGTGTGTCTCGGGGGGGGCGGGTGTGTCTGTGTCTCGGTGGGGCGTGTGTGTCTGTGTGTCTCGGGGGGTGTGTGTGTCTGTGTGTCTCGGGGGTGTGGGTCTCGGTGTGTCTGGGTGTGCGTGTGTGTGTGCGTGCGTGTGTATCTGGGTGGGCGTGTGTGTCTGTGTCTCGGGGGGGCGTGTGTGTCTGTGTGTCTCGGGGGGGCGTGTGTGTCTGTGTGTCTCGGGGGGGCGTGTGTGTCTGTGTGTCTCGGGGGGGCGTGTGTGTCTGTGTGTCTCGGGGGGGGGCGTGTGTGTCTGTGTGTCTCGGGGGGGCGTGTGTGTCTGTGTGTCTCGGGGGGGCGTGTGTGTCTGTGTGTCTCGGGGGGGCGTGTGTGTCTGTGTGTCTCGGGGGGGCGTGTGTGTCTGTGTGTCTCGGGGGGGCGTGTGTGTCTGTGTGTCTCGGGGGGGCGTGTGTGTCTGTGTGTCTCGGGGGGGGCGTGTGTGTCTGTGTGTCTCGGGGGGGGCGGGTGTGTCTGTGTGTCTCGGGGGGCGGGTGTGTCTGTGTGTCTCGGGGGGTGTGTCTGTGTCTCGGTGCGTGTGCGTGCGTCTCGGGGTGTGGGTCTCAGTGTGACTGGGTGTGTATGTGTGTCTGGGTGTGCGTGTGTGGGTGTGTCTTGGGGTGTGCGTGTGTGGGTGTGTCTCGGGGTGTGCGTGTGTGGGTGCGTCTCGGGGTGTGCGTGTGTGGGTGCGTCTCGGGGTGTGCGTGTGTGTGTGTGTCTCGGGGTGTGTGTGTGTGTGTCTCGGGGTGTGTGTGTGTGTGTGTGTCTCGGGGTGTGTGTGTGTGTGTGTGTCTCGGGGTGTGTGTGTGTGTCTTGGGGGGGTTGTGTGTGTGTGTCTCGGGGGGGTCGTGTGTGTGTGTGTGTGTGTGTGTGTGTCTCGGGGGGGGTGTGTGTGTGTCTCGGGGGGGGTGTGTGTGTGTCTCGGGGGGGGTGTGTGTGTGTCTCGGGGGGTGTGTGTGTGTGTCTCGGGGGGTGTGTGTGTGTGTCTCGGGGGGGGTGTGTGTGTGTCTCGGGGGGGGTGTGTGTGTGTCTCGGGGGGGGTGTGTGTGTGTCTCGGGGGGGGTGTGTGTGTGTCTCGGGGGGTGTGTGTGTGTGTCTCGGGGGGTGTGTGTGTGTGTCTCGGGGGGTGTGTGTGTGTGTCTCGGGGGGTGTGTGTGTGTGTCTCGGGGGGTGTGTGTGTGTGTCTCGGGGGGTGTGTGTGTGTGTCTCGGGGGGTGTGTGTGTGTGTCTCGGGGGGTGTGTGTGTGTGTCTCGGGGGGTGTGTGTGTGTGTCTCGGGGGGTGTGTGTGTGTGTCTCGGGGGGTGTGTGTGTGTGTCTCGGGGGGTGTGTGTGTGTGTCTCGGGGGGTGTGTGTGTGTGTGTGTGTCTCGGGGGGTGTGTGTGTGTGTGTGTGTCTCGGGGGGTGTGTGTGTGTGTGTGTGTCTCGGGTTGTGTGTGTGTGTGTGTGTGTCTCGGGTTGTGTGTGTGTGTGTGTGTGTGTGTCTCGGGTTGTGTGTGTGTGTGTGTGTGTGTGTGTCTCGGGTTGTGTGTGTGTGTGTGTGTGTCTCGGGTTGTGTGTGTGTGTGTGTGTGTCACGGGTTGTGTGTGTCTCGGGTTGTGTGTGTGTGTGTGTGTGTCACGGGTTGTGTGTGTCTCGGGTTGTGTGTGTGTGTGTGTGTCACGGGTTGTGTGTGTCTCGGGGTGTGTGTGTGTGTGTCTCGGGGTGTGTGTGTGTGTGTGTGTGTCTCGGGGTGTGTGTGTGTGTGTGTGTCTCGGGGTGTGTGTGTGTGTGTGTGTCTCGGGGTGTGTGTGTGTGTGTGTGTCTCGGGGTGTGTGTGTGTGTGTGTGTCTCGGGGTGTGTGTGTGTGTGTGTGTCTCGGGGTGTGTGTGTGTGTGTGTGTCTCGGGGTGTGTGTGTGTGTGTGTGTCTCGGGGTGTGTGTGTGTGTGTGTGTGTGTGTCTCGGGGTGTGTGTGTGTGTGTGTCTCGGTGTGTGTGTGTGTGTCTCGGGCTGTGTGTGTGTGTGTGTCTCGGGCTGTGTGTGTGTGTGTGTCTCGGGCTGTGTGTGTGTGTGTGTCTCGGGCTGTGTGTGTGTGTGTGTCTCGGGCTGTGTGTGTGTGTGTGTCTCGGGCTGTGTGTGTGTGTGTGTCTCGGGCTGTGTGTGTGTGTGTGTCTCGGGCTGTGTGTGTGTGTGTGTCTCGGGCTGTGTGTGTGTGTGTGTCTCGGGCTGTGTGTGTGTGTGTGTCTCGGGCTGTGTGTGTGTGTGTGTCTCGGGCTGTGTGTGTGTGTGTGTGTCTCGGGCTGTGTGTGTGTGTGTGTCTCGGGCTGTGTGTGTGTGTGTGTCTCGGGGTGTGTGTGTGTGTCTCGGGGGGTGTGTGTGTGTGTCTCGGGGGGTGTGTGTGTGTGTGTCTCGGGGGGTGTGTGTGTGTGTGTGTGTCTCGGGGGGTGTGTGTGTGTGTGTGTGTCTCGGGGGGTGTGTGTGTGTGTGTGTGTCTCGGGGGGTGTGTGTGTGTGTGTGTGTCTCGGGTTGTGTGTGTGTGTGTGTCTCGGGTTGTGTGTGTGTGTGTGTGTGTGTGTGTCTCGGGTTGTGTGTGTGTGTCTCGGGTTGTGTGTGTGTGTCTCGGGTTGTGTGTGTGTGTCTCGGGTTGTGTGTGTGTGTCTCGGGTTGTGTGTGTCTCGGGTTGTGTGTGTGTGTGTGTGTGTCACGGGTTGTGTGTGTCTCGGGGTGTGTGTGTGTGTGTCTCGGGGTGTGTGTGTGTGTGTGTGTCTCGGGGTGTGTGTGTGTGTGTGTGTCTCGGGGTGTGTGTGTGTGTGTGTGTCTCGGGGTGTGTGTGTGTGTGTGTGTGTCTCGGGGTGTGTGTGTGTGTGTGTGTGTCTCGGGGTGTGTGTGTGTGTGTGTCTCGGGGTGTGTGTGTGTGTGTGTCTCGGGGTGTGTGTGTGTGTGTCTCGGGGTGTGTGTGTGTGTGTCTCGGGCTGTGTGTGTGTGTGTGTCTCGGGCTGTGTGTGTGTGTGTGTCTCGGGCTGTGTGTGTGTGTGTGTCTCGGGCTGTGTGTGTGTGTGTGTCTCGGGCTGTGTGTGTGTGTGTGTGTGTCTCGGGGTGTGTGTGTGTGTGTGTCTCGGGGTGTGTGTGTGTGTGTGTGTGTCTCGGGGTGTGTGTGTGTGTGTGTGTGTCTCGGGGTGTGTGTGTGTGTGTGTGTGTCTCGGGGTGTGTGTGTGTGTGTGTGTGTCTCGGGGTGTGTGTGTGTGTGTGTGTCTCGGGGTGTGTGTGTGTGTGTGTGTCTCGGGGTGTGTGTGTGTGTCTCGGGGTGTGTGTGTGTGTGTGTCTCGGGGTGTGTGTGTGTGTGTGTCTCGGGCTGTGTGTGTGTGTGTGTCTCGGGCTGTGTGTGTGTGTGTGTCTCGGGCTGTGTGTGTGTGTGTGTCTCGGGCTGTGTGTGTGTGTGTGTCTCGGGCTGTGTGTGTGTGTGTGTCTCGGGCTGTGTGTGTGTGTGTGTCTCGGGCTGTGTGTGTGTGTGTCTGGGTGTGCGTGCGTGTGTGTCTGGGTGGGCGTGTGTGTCTGTGTCTTGGGGGGGGCGTGTGTGTCTTTGTCTCGGGGGGGCGTGTGTGTCTGTGTGTCTCGGGGGGTGTGTCTGTGTCTCGGGGTGTGGGTCTCGGTGTGTCTGGGTGTGCGTGTGTGTGTGTCTGGGTGTGCGTGTGTGTGTGTCTGGGTGTGCGTGTGTGTGTGTCTGGGTGTGCGTGTGTGTGTGTCTGGGTGTGCGTGTGTGTGTGTGTGTCTGGGTGTGCGTGCGTGTGTGTGTGTCTGGGTGTGCGTGCGTGTGTATCTGGGTGGGCGTGCGTGTCTGTGTCTCGGGTGGGCTTGTGTGTCTGTGTCTCGGGTGGGCTTGTGTGTCTGTGTCTCGGGTGGGCGTGTGTGTCTGTGTCTCGGGTGGGCGTGTGTGTCTGTGTCTCGGGTGGGCGTGTGTGTCTGTGTCTCGGGTGGGAGTGTGTGTCTGTGTCTCGGGTGGGCGTGTGTGTCTGTGTCTCGGGTGGGCGTGTCTGTGTGTCTCGGGGGGTGTGTCTGTGTGTCTCGGGGGGTGTGTCTGTGTGTCTCGGGGGGTGTGTGTGTGTGTGTCTCGGGGGGTGTGTGTGTGTGTGTGTCTCGGGGTGTGTGTGTGTGTGTGTGTGTGTCTCGGGGGGTGTGTGTGTGTGTCTCGGGGGGTGTGTGTGTGTGTCTCGGGGGGTGTGTGTGTGTGTCTCGGGGGGTGTGTGTGTGTGTCTCGGGGGGGGTGTGTGTGTGTGTGTGTGTCTCGGGGGGGGTGTGTGTGTGTGTGTGTGTGTCTCGGGGGGTGCGTGTGTCTCGGGGGGTGCGTGTGTCTCGGGGGGTGCGTGTGTCTCGGGGGGTGCGTGTGTCTCGGGGGGTGCGTGTGTCTCGGGGGGTGCGTGTGTGTGTCTCGGGGGGTGCGTGTGTGTGTCTCGGGGGGTGCGTGTGTGTGTCTCGGGGGGTGCGTGTGTGTGTCTCGGGGGGTGCGTGTGTGTGTCTCGGGGGGTGCGTGTGTGTGTCTCGGGGGGTGCGTGTG